>NC_057795.1:462160850-462198337 GCF_018294505.1 Triticum aestivum
GTGCGGGGAGGTGGGAGGAGCGGGAGGAGGAGGACGACGAGCGAGGCTGAGCCGGGGTTGGGGCGGTGGATTTGAGGAGGAGGAGGAGGTTGCTTAGGCCGCGTGGGAGTGCGGGCGTACGGCGGAGTTGACGCGAGTGGGGAGAGGACTCCGATTGACTTTTTCCGGCGAGGTGGGTTTTTTTTCTTCCTTTTTTACGAGGGGAGATCCCGCGTTGGCGCGGTGGAAGGAAGGAGCTGTCCCTGGCAACGGCGACTAGCTGTGCTCTGCTCTGGCTCGGCCTGCTTCCGTTGTCACCGTCGGCGCATAGTAAACGGACCGGGACAGGAAGGGTGCGGGTGGTGGTACATCTTCTCTTTCCCCAAAATAAAAGCATGCTAGTCCGTACCCAAACCGCCCAAGAGGAGAGGGAGGGTAACGTGATCACACCGAAACGCGTTCTGTCGTTAACAGATCCGAATTCGAGCCCATGGGGCAAAAACAACAAATTTGACCTGTGAACGAAAAAAATTCACAAAATGAACTGTTGACGAAAAAATTTCATCCGGCTGACCCTTTTGTGTAGCCGTCGCTAGGTGGTCTACGAATCTGGATGTAATTTTTATTTCTGGTATTCGTTATACTGCCATGATTGAAGATGAATAGATTGAAAGTTTTTTTTGAAAAAAAGAACGATATGTCAGTTTTGCCAGCCCATGGATATCTGAATTCATGTGATGTGATGGGATTGCATATTCAAACCACGGCTTCATCAACCTTAGAGCAACTCTAACTCATCCCACATTATTATTATTTCTAAAAAACCGTCACTAACATTCAGCTTTTTAGCGTTCCCGAGCTTTGGGCAAGTCGGATCCTGTGCTCGAATCCTAGAGCATTCGCTCGGCCCTTTGGTTCAAAAAGCCCCTCCTCCACCCGAAAATTGAGATGTCTTCTCTTGATCCTAATTCTAACTTTTTCTACGGGACGAAATTCCGCTTCCCAACTGCCACATATCCTGACCGTTATAGTCGCAGGCGACGACATCTCTAGGGTAGTATTCGTCGCAACGCTGCTGGCTTCGGCTCGTGGCGGCCCACTCCTAATTCAGTTCCCGTGATGTGTTAAGAGTTAGAGAATGCAATCATGAACACTAGTTTTGATGTAGTCTGTCCCTGGTGATATTCACGTGCTCTCGTAATCCAATTTTCTGAAAAGTCACATTTAAATGTTTCAAAACATTCAGATTCTTTTTTCTGAATATTCAGAGGACATGTGCCTACAAACCGTAAAAATTCAAAACAAACATTGACAAAACCAAAAAGACAAATCCAGATGCTTTGTCTTTTTTTTGATATTTTTAATGCTAGATTTGTCTTTTTTGTTTCCCAACATGTTTTTTGAATTTTCGTCTGAAACTTCTAGATGTTATAGACTCATGTTTTGTGAACATTAACAATATTTTACTGATTTTTTTAGAAACATTCAAATGTGACTTTTCAGAATTTGGAAGGAAGCATGTTAAGTGTGGCATCACCTAATATCTGCCCCATCAGAGCAGTAGCAAGGGAGGGCACCGAGCAGTAGCAATCACGGTAGCACCTGCGGGCTGCGGCAGCTGGACCAGACGGCCATGTCCTCCTCGGCAGTGGAGGTCGGAGTAGCAGGTGAGTAGAAATGTGGACAATTAAGTTCAAGACAATGGGAACTGACTAGGATCGGAGGCAAGATAATAAAGGCACTATAAAAAGATAGATAATAACGGCTACCAATAACACACTGATTGTAAAAGCAACAAATAGCACTCATTCACAAACGGTGTGCTTAACCCACGATTTCTCAGAAGTTGAAGTAGATCTTATTAAATTCTCAGATTGTTGGGTGGAGTGGCGAATCCCGTGACCAACCAAAAACAGTATTTTCTCTCCCATAGCAACCAGTTGAAATCTCGGTTGCTGTTTACCTGCAGATCCGTGAGGCTGAACCCAACTATATGCAAGTCATCATCTTCACAGTAAGTTATCCTTACGAATTACTGGTGGTTCTATCGAGGTCTGCCAAGAGGGGCGCAAGAATGGCCGTCTTGCCTTCTGATCTATACATGCCGCACTGCTACAGAGTAACTGAGATACTCGAAGTTCCTGCCTGAACTGGAATACCCATCTCAACACGCAAAAAAGTCGTCAAGTGTGTTCCCGACTAATGCCGTGCTTCTTCTTCATCATCTTCATTGTTTTCCTCGGCTTGAGACCCCAGCTTCACGATGTCTTCCACACGGATCTTTCCTTCTGCAAACACAAGAAATTGTCAGAAACAGTGGGGAAAACTGGACATGTGGTACCATGAGCAGAAAAGAATGTCACAAGCACAAGGACCTTTGTCTTTAGAAAGCTTGCTGATAAGCTCTTGGACGCCTTCTTTCCCTATGGTGTCCTTGAGATAAGCTGCCGCCGCTGCTACTTCCTCAGGAGTCACTTTGCCATCATGATCCCTGCAAATGAGGTACAAACGATATCAGTATGCTGACAAAACATGCTCCAAGTACAGCCAAACATTTTGGTCTATAATAGAATACTCCCTCCGATCCATATTAATTGTCAGTAAAACGGATGTATCTAGACGAGTGACAACTAATATGGATCGGAAGGAGTACTATATATTGCATTGAATATCAATATTCCTTTATCATGTCACATAAGTAAGCACCGGGGAACTCATGCAGTATCCGAGTAACTAAACTGTAGAATGAATCTGAGATAGGAATATTTCTCACATATCTTCCAGAAGTTGAGCCATATAGATTAGCTCACCAATGTTATAACTTTGACTTACCACACAGACTAATGTTGCACCCATACTTCACATGGTCGTTACACAGCCAATGAGTATGGAGCACGAAAAGGAGATTTGGAGGATTAAACAACAAAGAGAAACATGATCGACAGAGCAGCAGTTCATCCCCCAACAAAATAAGGGCAAGTTAACCTTCCGCGTGTAGACACACAGGGATGACCACCTGTTAGCGTCAGCGGGGAGTAGAGATAGCTTTCTATTTGTCTCTGTTATCAGTCACGGTAATGGGGTAATTACTGAGAGAAGTAGAGTCCATTATTCTACATCTGCCTCTGTAGTTATTGCTTAAAAGTAGTTAGTTGTATATTGCAAAATCGGCATTTTTCTATAAAGTGTCAACATATCTGCACCAGAGCAGCATATAAATCACAAGAACAGATATCGAAGAATGGCGATGGACAACTAAACTACCACTTAGGGGTAGGTGGTACACCTTATCACTGATACGGCTCAATCCCTACAGGTCAACAGGAAACTAAGTACTACCAAAACAATCGCTTTCAGTTTGATCGGATTGGGTCTTAGCCCTCCCACCTAAACAAACCCTAATGAAGGTCAAACTCCTAGAGGAAATTCACCAGCAGCACAATGCACTAGCTGACTGGCATGCAATATAAAACGACTGATACACATGCAATTGACGTACCTATCAAGCAGTTGCCAGCGGTTTCCGATTTGTGCATCCACATCATCAATCTCCTTTTCTAGTTCCTGAAGCATAGCATCAACCTAAAACACAGCAAAAAGTATATGTCAACAACTAACCCATAAATTATAACAATGTATAGATGACCAACATCAATGGTAGCTCCACCAAAGAAATCTCTCCAACTAAGACTTCGGGGGTGGCGACTGTAGGCATAGAGATCAGTCATAAAGCCACACGGTGTAACTTTGTTAACAAGAGCAACCAGGACCCTTATACTTCTAATGCTGACATGCTATACCTCAATCATTCTTTTTTTTAGGCTAAAGAGAGAATTTGCTGCATCAAGAAAGAATTGTTATAAGTGCACAAGGAGGAGCTTGTGCCAGCGACCAAGCATAAGTGCCTAGAGCTAACTTGTGAGCAACTCTCAATCGTATACTTCAATGTAAACTAACACAGTACCCTTGTAGTATAACTCTGCTGATGCTAGTTCAGCATTTTGTTCCACATGAACACGTAACGTAAAGGTGGAAATGCAATCAAGCAGGTGTCAACAGTATATGCAGGCCAGGACCGAGTGAAAGTTGACTAATTCAGGATGCAGTTTATGATGAAGAGATCCATTCATACTGTCTAATTTAGGATACAGTTTATGATGAAGAAATCCGTTTGTTCTGTTTAGTATCTCCAACTAACAACGGAAAGAAACTAAACTAGGTCTAGTAGACTACTAGGCCGAAAACTGGTACCACGTACTATCACAGGGTTACCGGAAAAGCTGGGTATAAGGCCAAATAAAAGGCCAATTAACCCATATGGTCGCTACAAAGTAGAAACCCGTGGGTAACAGTTACCTTGTATCACATAACTTGCCAACAGCAGGCAATCAAACAATACTTATTTCCATAAATGTTGAGAAGTATTTAAGATGTTACCATACCCTAAGAACGAAGGAAAAGGTAAATCATTATCTGACAAGATTGTGCCCAAGTAATTTAACCGTTTCAGCTTCTCAAGCTAGTCATCGGTAACCGACAGAAGTCAGGGAAAAGCGATCACCTTAAACAGCGAACCAGAGAAATATATAGTGTACCAATAGAACCAGAATGTTACGAGCTTTGACTTTTCATGCATGGAAGAAATATATACCTTGTCAATCAGCGCTGACGAGACCTTTTCCTCTGAAGCAACCTCTGTGGTGTCGCCTGACTCCTCTCTAGCAGCCATATATGCCTTCTTAGCTTCTTCTGCCCCATCTGTGTCTTCTCTTTCAAGCATGGAGTTATATAGTTTTATCTGCATTCCTCAACAATTAAGTCCTACTGAGCCTCCACAGTAAAACAGTTCATACATGCAACAAACAAACAAAATGCTGTATGGTAATTGTCCCTCTGACCCCACTTCAAAATTCACATCGTACCTCCTTGTTGACAAGGCTCAGGAACTCTTGACGCTCCTTGCTAACAGACTGCAATGTAAGTAATTATGGCACTATCATTAAGAGTCTGCAAAGTACTGACAGAAAATACAGATTGACTAGGATCATACCGATGCAGATGCTAGCACAGCCAATGCTCGACTGATATTACAGAGCTGTTCCTTGTCATGTTGTTTTGCTTCTGTCAGTTCTTCTTCTTCCCTAGCAGTAGGCTCAGTCATTTCCTTTAAAGCCAAATCTTCTTCAGCAGCCTCCTGTTCTGTGAGATTTGCCTTTTCTTCCTTCTTTTGTTTTGCCTTCTCTTCTTTCTCTTTCTTCTTCTCTTCCTCCTGAATATTTTCATACAAAGCATTAAAAACTGATTACATGTTCAGTAGCAGCATTACCCTAAGTTAAAATAAACAGGTAACAGCTGAGTGTTAGCAGCAATACAGCACTATGCTGAAAATAACATACTTGGGTAAGAGCGTTATGCTAAAACAATTAGGTAAAAGTTCAATGTTAGCAGCACCATGCTGGCTTCCCCACCGCGATATTATGCAAAGCTGGTCGGGCAGTGTTTTCACGGCTTTGGTGTCCACCCTTTCTCAATTCACATAGTTGCCCATGCATAATGCTTTAAATTGATCCATTTTGTTTAATATGTCTGAATTTTCTATTAGATGAAAAGCTTGAAAACAGCTCATCTGGCCACATGTCTGAGAAACTAGTGATGATTGTTAAATGAGCATAATTATAGACTAATCAGCAGAATTTAAGTGATTCTCTTCAAATCAGTAGAATTTGAATCATCACAATCTTACACAACCAACGTTAGATTTAAACAGGCTCTCAGAACCCTAGGTGCATCTTAGACATTCTCACACACAGCCACAGCTCTTACTGCTAGTTTGCCAAATGACCCTACAACTCCATAACAGCTTTTCCAGTAGAACCAAACCACAGGTGCTTTTAGATAAGCCCCAGCCCAATCGAACAGGACACACCTTTTCTCATAAGGTGTGTCTCTAGAAGTTGTTCATATGATATGATCTGTTCACAGTTGACACTACACTACATGGCCTTTAGTAAATAAAGGGATATCAAGAGTTCAGACAATTTTATTTCCACAGTGACATTTTAGTTATATGCCCTTTCTACTAGACATATTCTAGTTTTACCATGGAATAGCACAAACCATATATAGCTTCTTAATGCATACTCCCTCCGTCCCATAATATAAGAGCGTTTTTGACACTACATTAGTGTAAAAAACGCTCTTATATTATGGGACGGAGGGAGTATATTGCATACAAGGAGGACATGAATAGGCAAGACTCTTGAGGTTCAATTATGAGAAGAAGGGCATGGCAAGATATTAGACACATTACAAAATCTGAGGCAATGCAGGGTACATATGTTACCATGGGGTGTCAGAAAAAAAAGTACATCAAATAAATGAGTTTTTGTATTAACACGAGATAAACAAACTAATAAAATAAGGAGCCAGTACTGCCCACTCCACTAAAAATACAAATATGAAGCACGGTTTCAAAGAGAGCATTCATGTGCTAGCTTATCACACATACTATCAGTGTTGGTTTATGCCAAGTATCATGGTTGCATTGACAAACGATGTAAAGCAGTAAACAATTTTTTAGTATCAATAACCCATTTATATATATAAAAAAGTACAATCTATGTGTTACACACCTTGATAAGTTCTTCCTGCATCTCAAGGAATTCCAGTTTTCTCCTCCTCTCAGAAACTGAATCTTCAGATGGCAATACTGTCCCAATTGTATCCACAACTTCATCTGGCAAAGAAGACAATGTTGCTACCACAGCATCCTCGGGTTTCATTCTCCCAGCCAGGGTAAAAGCTCTGACAGCATTAGCAAAGATGAATAAGGACGCAAGCCCAAACAGAGCTGTTCTAGCCACTAGCCAGTGGGAAATACATCAACCAAATTTACCTTGAAAGTATGAGAAGAGAAGATGGCACAGCATGATTAAGTGATAGATCCAACCAGTCTCGTAGCTGGGCAGAAAATAAAATTGCAAGGAATTACTACAAAAGTTTAATATCCATTTACAAGGTAGCAGTTTAAAAAATTGAACACAAAGAAGTTGTGGTGAAAGGCAGTGCAATCCAACTTCAGATGTGCTTAATTCTAAGTGGATGCTGAGGCAATGGATGTTGTTCTCCTTCAACAGTGCATCAGGATAAACTAATATAATGAGAGCAAGAAAAACTGAGAACTAATCAATAAACTATAATACACCAAGAACATGGTAATTACTAGGATAATACGAAATCATGGCACTGGCACATTGATGTACAGTCCGAAAAAAGCTACAAAACAAACAGGTATTCTTCTGAAATGGTGAATATCGCAGGAATGATGCTGGCAAACCTGTTGACGCATTTCTTCTGTTGACCGCAGACCAAGGTGACCGCGATCACGGCAGGCTTGCCGGAGCTCCTCTTCAGAAAGAGAATCAACACCCTCAGCTTGAATCATTTTATCATCATTCTTAATGCTACATACGTAAGAGTATCATTAGCAAGAAATGAACAGATATTTTAGATTTTTACACCACAATTCTAAACATAAATGCCAGATTGCACTGAAATAAATGTCAAAAAGAGTAAGACAAAGGGCAAATCCAGTAAATGAAGAGTTATCAGGACTATCATATAACTACAGTAAATAAACATATATGGTGAACGTTATGTACAGTTTGAGTCAAGCATATGTTAGATCTATTCAAATGCAGTCTCAATTGTAGATAAATTTGACATGGTCTCTGATGTCTACTAAGCTTCCACGTCCAGCAAACTACTATGTGTTTTCTCTTCGTGTATGAATTAACATAAAGTGCTGTAAAATATCCTCTAAATAACTTCATTTATTTTACTAGAAGTCATATACACAATTTACCCTTTCTGTGTTAATGTCATAATACATACTGCTATGTATTACAGGATTAGATTACCCACTTGAAATTCTAATCTGAATGATTGTCTGGTGAGCTCTGAAAAATGATAGCAGAACCTAGTGTCACAATCATGGGCTTATCTCCAAAATTGGTGGTTCCAGTTATATATACACATAACATAAAACAATGCTTCAGAGCAACAGATCCAAGCTAACTAACACTTCAATTACAAATTTTATATTTGTATACATGTTCACTTCTACTTCACAAATTGCAGAGTGTATCCTTTAGTTTTCTCTATAAATAGTTAAATACTTACTCTCGTAGTTTTTTCCGAAGCATGAATCTCAAGTAATGGTCTGTACCAAAAGGTCGAATACCCATATATTTGCACATATTTACCAAGCGTGCTCTGCAGGAAAACATTGGTCAGCTCTGGTACAATTTTGATCCTGTACTTACAAGGGTGTACAGAACTGAAATAATGGGTAACCTGCTCATGTTATCCAAGGTCAATTCATCATTAAAAAGCTTCGCGAAGCTCAAGATTTCATCATTGGATACACGTTCACCTTTCCTAACCTGATTGCAGTTTAATTTAATGTAAATTATCCAACAAAATATAAGGAAATTCATAATATACATTTAAAAGGAATTGACAATCTGAAATACAGGAGAGCTGGTAGCGATACCTTGTTTAAAAATTCGTCCAGATCTTCAGCTGTCTGTTTTGTTTCTCCACTACGTGATGTTTGAACTTCCTTTGCCATTTCTTTTGCAGTATCTTGCAGAAACTTTGCATACTCCATCCTTGCTTTCAGTTTCCTTTTCAACGCTTCCTGCACATGAAAATGGCTAACAATCATGAGACAATTAATATGCAAAGTAGTTATGTTGGTAGTTCCTATACAAATGGAACTAGGAGGACGATTCAAAATATGATACACTAAATCTGACGTATCAGCAGAAATGGAATACAGCAGGGTAAACGAGCCATGGAATCATAATGATACTGCACTGCACATCTACTAGCAAGAGAACAGGGCAAAGAACTTGTGTGTCGTAGGTTCTGACATACATACAGTATTAGTAGCATGACAGCATGCTAAAAAATATCAATGGACAGTATAATGATACTAAGACATTTAGTAATTCAAGTGGTTACGTCACAAACCTCTTCTTTCATCTTGTCTTGGAAAGTTGATGGCAGCATATTTGGAAACAACTTAAGAAACACTGGTAGTAGGAATTCCATGAACGGGACAACAATGAACACGGCAACAGGTACCAGCCTGAAGATATCTGCTGTTGTACGGGTGAGCTGTTGCCTCTCTCTTCTTGAGAGGCTCTTTCCACCAGCAAGTTTCACCAGCAATCTTGATGAAATCCTAACATCTGCCCAGAGTAGCTTTGTTCCTAGCCAGTAATGCTGCAGTGTGGAAATAAATTCATCTTTCCCATGCTTCAGTTTTGCAGCCCAATCAGCTCTGCACAAACAAACAAAACAAGGTAAATTTATGTGTTAAAAGAGCACAGGAAATGGGGCAGCAAAGAAATATCTTGTCTTAAGATATAGGTTTGAGACAAATACAAAGAATTTAGACCTGCTCATTGAAGCAACAGCTCGAAGAGCCGGACCAATACCCAGAAGCCTTGCCCAGAACTTCTTTACGATTGACTGGTCAGCCTTTAGCGAATCTTGCACCTGCTTAGCTTTGGCTTTAGCTTTTGCCGTGCTTAGCCCTTCCACAGCCTGATCACATTCTTCTGGGGATGCCTCTTTTTTCCTTTTATTCTGGTTTTCATCACCCTGTTCTTCAATATCCAATTTAGGTTGCCCAGCAGTTGCAGTTGATGCTTTGCGAACTGACTGCAACAAACCTCTAGCTCCGAAAGGCAATGTGAATTCATTCCTTCCAATTCCATAGCCATAGTGAGAAATCACGTGAGCTGGACGTCGCAGAAGCCCGTTATCAGGACCTAGCAGACCCCCCTTTGTCAAATCGACACTATATTGCTCCTTCTCCTTCTCAGACTTCGAGTCCCCTAAGCTTTGCTCAAGAAATGGTTGTGCTATTCTTGGCTCAGGCTTGAAACCAAATGTTCCATGGCGGAATGAAGAGGAGGAAGACGAGAGGATAGGTGTGTTAACATGATCCAAGAGATACTTTCTTCTCCTAATGATCGCCCTTGACGCCATGCTTGGTTGCTACTCACCTTCCCAATGTGGAGGCCTAGGTCATGTCTTTTCAGAGAGAGACCTGAAGTGATCCAATTTGAGCATAAGCAGAAATGCACATTGACAGATAAAGGGGGTTAGTAAGAAGACATAACAAAGAAACAATGTATGTAGAGAAAATAATATTCAACAACAACAATAGTGGATTACAACACACAACCACAGGCACTATTTCATTTCAAGGCATCTTAGATAGTTGCTCTGACCTAACCAAAAAGTAGTTAGTTCTCCAGAATTTCCTCAAATCTGATGTTCGAGATATTCCAGTACAGTGAGCAATACATCGAATCCTAAATAATACATAGAATCCTAAATGAATAGCAAATAACAGTAATAGTGTGGTCATCAAAGTGAGTATGGCCGAGCTGTAAGAGAATCAACTCTGATCCAAGTGTCCAAGCAAGCTTAGCATTAGTTCAATGAATAATCAGCACAACAAATAAGTCTACCAAGTTTGCTAGCTGCAAAAGGTCCATAAATATAAAGCAGCAAGAGTTTAGTTCAACAAGTTTGCTATCAGCAGCAGTTCACTTAAAGCAACAGGCTCAACAGTATAATAGCAACAACAGGTGTGGAGTCCACACAAAAAAAACTGAAACATACGCACCGTTGCTGTTTGTGTTAGGTTTAGGTTCAATGAATTAATAATGGCAGAATATGATGTGGTACGTAAATTGAGCAGATGTGGCTTGCAATGCCAAAACCTATGGTTGTACCCAACTACAAGAAGGGTCATGGTAACTAGTTCCTCAACAGAGCTATGAAGATTGTCCTGCAGCAGTAATCAATTGAGGAAAAGGTGACAGTCTAAGAAGTGGGCAATTTGTATCATTGCCTAATTAGAGATGTTACGAAACGTAGGTTTGGAATTCTACATGTCTCTCCGAACTATTGCACCACAGGCGAATGGGTAGTTCTGTCCCTTTTAAAGATCATGGCCATGTAAGCATGTATATTTGCCACGACACACTGCAGCCCATACTATCAGCATTCTGGGTCCAGCCAAAGTCATCCATCTATACAAAATTAAGGCATATGAACCACAAGTAAATGATGCTGCTGCTATTAAAATGGTTGAATTCATGGAAATGAACCCAGCCCATAACATGACAAGGCTGCCATATCATAACGATGCTCCAACGGTGTCATGCTATCATTTGACCATATGACCCTACACCTAATGCTCCGCAACAGATGTTGTGCTAACATATACCTAATCATTGTATTGCAAAGTTAAATGGCAACAGGAAACACCAATTTTTTAATGTAAACATCATTTGCACCTCACACTTGTTTGGCGAGAAGGAGGTGGACTCAGATCATTTATGCCAACAGTGCAAAGACCCGAGTAATTTACAGCTAAGAAGTGCATCGAATGGATCATCGTCACACTGCTATATCAAATTCAACACGGCATCAAATATTTCAACCAACAAAACCAATCTTAGGCCAATTACAGCTAGTAAGGTGCATGAGAAACAGCATTCCACATTTCCCATACCAGCAAAACCACCATAGGCCAACAACTAAGGAGGTGCATTAGGTTTACCACGGATCATACATAACGTACAACTGAAATTAGCAACAGAAGACATCATCCTAGGCCATTATTAACAAGCAAAGAGGTGCGTCCGTGTTAACATGGCAAGATTTTTCACATAGCATCCTTTTCAACGCGGCCTAATCATAAATAAATCACACAAGCAGTCCGGAAAAGAAGCCACACGAGAAAATAATCATGGGCAAGCCGAGCAAGCAAGCAAACCGAGCCTCATAGTAAGAACTAGGCATCTGCAAAAATCACACCCGCACGAACGAGTTCACGAACGTCGTCAAAACCCTACACCTCCAACAGTCCGCGTCTCAGATTTTACCCTCGCAAGCATGGGTACGAACACGGCCCGAACCCTAGACTCTAACCCCCCACAAATCAGCGGCCGAAGTAACCGTGGCGTCTCAGATTGGTCGCACAAATTTGAAGAAAACCAAGGCGAAACGCGACCATGAACGGAACCATGGCGAGGAGGATGGAAGGGGAAGGAGGGGGCGGGGCCGGGGCCCGGGGGTGGGGGCGGGGGCGGGGAGGAGGTCCTTTACCTCCACGGACAAAGGGGAGCTCCGCCGCCCGTCTGCCGGTGCTACAGTCCTACCTGCGTCCCGTCCTTGGGGAAGGGAAGGGGATGGGAGGAAAGGGGCCGGGAGTTCGCACGAAAGAGAGGTGAGAGAGAGCGGCGGCGGAAGGAAACGAGAATGCGCTGTGCAGGCCAGGTTACGTCGCGCGGACCGGACTGGGCGTAAACGAGCGGTTTGTCCTGGGCCTGGCCCATGTAGCCGTGCAGTACAACCCCTCGCAAAAAAAAAAAACCGTGCAGTATAGTACTACCTCTGTTTTTTTTATATAAGACGTTTTAGACTTTCGGACACTGTTTAAAACAGCACAAAGCAAGTTGTCTGAACGACTTATAAAAACAAACGGAGGGAGTACGTACAAAAGCAAATTTTTTTCATGATAATACGTGTCTCATTCATATGATAAAGATCAAAGTATAAGTAATATAGGGATCGAGATTGACAAAACTAAAAAGATAGCAGAACATCTCAAAGTTTGGCACCAATGTCCATCACCTGCCTCCGGCACCACCACGGCAGACACCAAAGAATAGAATGACGGATCACCTCCTCACCCGAGCTCGACGCGGCTCCATCGCTGATATGTAGCTTTACGGACCTCCAAGGTGGCTCCCAAAAAGTGAAGCCATTACCGTTGAACGAATCAGACCGGGGCAACACCTCGGACACGCCATCGAACTCTAGATCTGACATCCCACCATGACTAAGACGCCGAAGGAGGAAATCACACATGCCATCCATCAACCATGAACCTAGCACACGTTCCGTCTTCCAGATGTCATTGATGCAGACCACAATATGCATTCGCTCCTAGACTACCTCCCAACCTCCACGTCGACGCTGGAGCAGACATCATCGCAATGAGGGAGCCCGAGACACATGTCCACCACGAGGATGTGGCCGCCACATCATCCTTGCTTGAACAGACTGGATTCCAAATCCATTCCCAACGATAGGACCAATCGTCTCGTCGGAGTAGGATCTGAAGAAATTTGATTCAGCGCCGCCATCGCCGCCGCCGAAGCCAAGACGATGAATAGCCTAAAAAACAAACTACTTTGGCCTAAAACTATCCACACGCGTGAATCCGGCGACCCCTCGCCACCGGGAGAACGGCGGCAGAGCGCGAGTCCCTGGCGGCGGAAAGCTAGATTGCTTTTCATGTCTTGGGGGGGGGGGGATAGGAAAACGATATGTGACACAAAAGCGTTTGGTTGTTGATCTCGAATATTCCCTACATGTGTATTTGCAAACGGGCACCCCCGCGGGGATCAAACCAGCGATTTCCACACCAAAATTTGTAGTAACCACCACTCGACCGGCGAACCAACCTGTGGTTGGATGGTTAGAGGGACTGTGGTATCCCCAGTCCACCAGGGTTCAAGTCATGGTGCTCGCATTTATTTCAGGATTTCCGGTGATGCGCATTCAATGAGAGGAGACGTTCCCGTCGACAACGAGGTGCCTACGGTGACTCATAAATTTCAAGATGATATGTTAGCTCAGTCTTTCGAAGGTGCTCATAGGGGTAGGGTGTGCGTGTGTGCGTTCACAGGGGTGAGTGTATGCGCGTGTATATAAGTGTTTGCGTCTGTACTATGTTAAAGAAACAGTAACCACCACTCGACATTCCCTGTTATGTCAATTTACATCTCTTTCCTTCTTTTCTTATTTCCTATTTCCTTCTTCTTTTTCCTTTTTTTTACCTTTTTTCTTTTTTTAGTTTTTCGTTTTCGTCTATTCTTTTTTTCTTCTTTTTTCCTGGTTCGATGATTTTGTTTCAAGTTCCTGAACTCAAATCGATGAAACTTCTTTTCAAGTTTTATAAACTTTTCAAAATCCAATGGTTATTTTTTCCAAATTTGATGTTTTTTAAATTTTATGAACTTTTTTCAAATCCATTAATTTTTTTTCCAAATTCGATGAACTTTTTATCAAAATTTATGAACCTTTCTTAAATTTGATGAACGTTTTCAAATTTGATTATTTTTATTTTCAAAATCTACGGATATTTTTTCAAATTTTATGAACTTTTTTGCAAAACCAATGAATTATTTTTTCCGAAAATCAATTAACTTTTTTCAGGTTTGTGAACTTCTCTTCCAAAATGAAGAACTTTTTCCAAAATCATGATTTTTTCTAAATAAATCCAAAAATGAAGTGGTACAATAGGTGAATGGTGCAATAAAATAGCGACGTGGCTTTGTAGAACGAAGGCAAATCGCAACCATGAGAAGACCCGCGGAGGAGGGGGGAGGACGAGGATCCCCTGCCATGGGCTAGCCTACCTTTGAGTCCCTGACACATGGGTCCCACAGAGAATGGGGCCCATCTGTCAGTGACTCAAAGGCAGGGTATGGCAGGGATTTCCAAGTCAGAGGATCCATGTCCGGGGGGAGGACCCTTACCTCCGAGAGCACGAGGCGCACCGGACCACCGTCAGCCAGACCTACGGTTCTACCTGCGCTCCTGGGGAACGGAACGGGAGGGGGAGGAGGTTCGCAGGAGAGGGGGCCAGTGAAAGAGATGTAAGAGCATCTCCAGCCGTTCGGTCCCCCAGGGCGCATAAAAATCGCCCCCTGGGGGCGAGCCGGCGATTCTTTCGGCGCTGGGGGCAGTTTTGCGCCCAGTCGTCGCCCCAGCTCGCCCCCAGTCGCCGATTTTGGCCCACTTTTGAAGCCCCATTTCGGCGAAAAAGGCCCATATGGGCGAGAATAGGCCCATATTCAGGGTGGTTCGCCGTGGCTCGGCGTTCAATTATCAACATAAATATATTTTTATCACATATTTCATCACAGAAATTTCAAATACTTCAACAAAATAGTACAACAACAAATAGTTCAATACAAATTATATAGTTCAAGAAATAAAAACTCATATTTCATCACACGTCGTACCCGGTGTCGCCCTTGAGCCTCCATAGGTGCTCTATCAGATCTTGCTGCAGTTGATGATGCACCTGTGGGTCTCGGATCTCCTGACGCATACTGAGGTAGGCAGTCCAGGTTGCCGGTAGCTGGTGATCAACTTGGGCAAGAGGACCCTGCCGGTGGTATGGTTCAGTGTCAAACACGGGCTCTTCCTGCTCGCTCTCAATGATCATGTTGTGCAAGATGACACAGCAAGTCATGATCTCCCACATTTGATCTTTCGACCAGGTTTGAGCGGGGGACCGGACAACAGCAAATCGAGATTGGAGCACACCAAATGCCCGCTCGACATCCTTCCTGCAAGCCTCCTGAATCTTCGCAAACCAGGTGTTCTTGCCTCCAGGCACAGGGTTTTTGATGGTCTTGACAAATGTCGACCATCTCGGATAGATGCCATCAGCTAGATAGTACCCCTTGTTGTACTGCCGCCCATTGATCTCGAAGTTCACCGGAGGAGAATGACCTTCAACAAGCTTGGCAAAGACAGGAGAGCACTGCAGCACGTTGATGTCATTGTGAGTTCCTGGCATACCAAAGAAGGAGTGCCAAATCCAGAGGTCCTGTGTGGCCACCGCCTCAAGTACCACACTGCAACCACCTTTGGCGCCTTTATACATCCCCTGCCAAGCAAATGGGCAATTCTTCCATTTCCAATGCATGCAGTCGATGCTTCCAAGCATCCCAGGAAATCCTCTTGCTACATTCTGTGCTACGATCTGAGCAGTGTCTTCCGCATTGGGTGTTCTCAAGTATTGCGGTCCAAACACTGCCACCACTGCCCGAAAGAACTTGTAGAAACACTCTAGGCTGGTGGACTCGGCCATGCGCCCATTGTAGGACCTTGAAGTATGTCTAGAGGGGGGTGATTAGACTACTCAACCAATTAAAAACTTAACCTTTTCCCAATTTTAGTCTTTGGCAGATTTTAACTATTTTAGCACAAGTCAAGCAATCTTCACACAATTCAAGCAAGCATGCAAAGAGTGTATGAGCAGCGGAAAGTAAAGCATGCAACTTGCAAGAATGTAAAGGGAAGGGTTTGGAGAATTCAAACGCAATTGGAGACACGGATGTTTTTGTCGTGGTTCCGATAGGTGGTGCTATCGTACATCCACGTTGATGGAGACTTCAACCCACGAAGGGTAACGACTGCGCGAGTCCATGGAGGTCTCCACCCAAGAAGGGTCCACGAAGAAGCAACCTTGTCTATCCCACCATGGCCATCGCCCACGAAGGACTTGCCTCACTAGTGGTAGATCTTCACGAAGTAGGCGATCTCCTTGCCCTTACAAACTCTTTGGTTCAACTCCACAGTCTTGTCGGAGGCTCCCAAGTGACACCTAGCCAATCTAGGAGACACCACTCTCCAAGAAGTAACAAATGGTGCATTGATGATGAACTCCTTGCTCTTGTGCTTCAAGTGATAGTCTCCCCAACACTCAACTCTCTCTCACAGAATTTGGATCTGGTGGAAAGAAGATTTGAGTGGAAAGCAACTTGGGGAAGACTAGAGATCAAGATTCATATGGTAGGAATGGAATATCTTGGCCTCAACAGATGAGTAGGTAGTTCTCTCTTAGAAATGGTAAGTTGGAGTGTAGGTTTGTTCTGATAGCTCTCTCCACGAATGAAGAGGAGGTGGAGGGGTATATATAGTCTCCACACAAAATCTAACCGTTACACACAATTTACCAATCTCGGTGGGACCGAATCAACAAACTCGGTCTAACCGATTTAGTAAACCTAGTGACCGTTAGTGATTTCGGTGGGACCGACATGCAACTCGGTAGGACTGATATGGTTAGGGTTAGGGCATAACGTAATCTCAGTGAGACCGATTACACAAACTCGGTGAGACCGATTTTGGTAATTAGCTAACCAGAGAGTTGGTCAGGTAAACTCGGTGGGACCGATTCGCTCTTTTCGGTGAGACCGAAATGTTACGAAAGGGAAACAGAGAGTTTACATTGCAATCTCGGTGGGACCGATCACTCACTTTGGTTAGACCGAAACATTACGAAGGGAAACAAAGAGATTACAATCCCATCTCGGTGAGACTGAGATCCCTATCGGTGAGACTGATTTGCCTAGGGTTTGTGGCAGTGGCTATGACATCTGAACTCGGTGGCGCCGGATAGAAAGAATTGGTGGGGCCGAGTTTGACTTTAGGTATAGGTCATATGTGGATATGAGAAAGTAGTTGAGGGTTTTTGGAGCATGTCACTAAGCATTTGAAGCAAGAAACTCATCAAGCAACACCTCATCCCTCCTTGATAGTATTGGCTTTTCCTATAGACTCAATGTGATCTTGGATCACTAAAATGTAAAATGCAGAGTCTTGAGCTTTTGAGCTTGAGCCAATCCTTTTATCCTTAATATTTTGAGGGATCCACTTTCATCATCCATGCCATGCCATTCATTGAGCTTTCCTGAAATATTTGTCTTGGAATAGTATTAGCTCAATGAGCTATATGTTGTTATGAATTACCAAAACCACCTAGGGATAGTTGCACTTTCAGTCTCCCCTTTTTGGTAATTGATGACAACATATAGATCAAAGCTTCGACAAATGATAATAAGATTGAAAAACATCGTCGCTTTGAGAAGTATGTGATAAGCAAGAGCTCCCCCTAAATTTGTGCATAGATTTAAGATTTGCTTTGGACTGCAAATGCACAAGGAATTAGGCTCATGGGTTACTCTTCCATGTCACATACATCTTGGTGGAGCGCTCAAAATAATAAAGATTGAATACATGCACTCATCACCAAGCAAAGTGAATGATCATATAAAGATAAATGGGATAATGTCATCCAGCAAGCATAAGTGTAGCTTATGATCAAACACATGATCATCAATGTCTCACACAGGCAATAACGTAGTATCTCAAGCAAGCAAAAGCAAATAAAGTTCAACCAAGAAGACAAGAGAGAACAAAAGCAAACACTCTCTCTCGAAGCCTATGATCTATACATTTTTCTCCCCCTTTGGCAACAAGTTACCAAAAAGTTCATACAAAATGCATAATACTATTTCGTCTCTCAGGCTTGGTCTTCAGTTGGTGGTGTAGAGATGACGCCAAGGACGAAAGCTTCAGTAGATGTGGATGGAGCTGGAGGTGTAGGTGCTGGAGCTGGTTGCACTGGAGCTGCAGCTGGTGCAGATGAAGTGGCTCTGGTGTCTGTCACTGGTACTGCAGCTGATCTCTGAGCTCGAGGCACTCTGGCAAATGCATCAGTAGTTGTCTTGCCCTTCCTCTCCTACATGTCTTCATGTAGCTGCTCCACAACTAACTGAATCTCAGTTACTTTGATATCTAAATCATAGAATTTTTGTTCCATGATTCTTTCCAGGCTCTCCTGGTTTTGAGTTAGGGTGGCCAACCCCTTCTCAATCCTCAGAGTTGATGCTATCAAGTAACCAAGCTGGTCCTGCTTGCTCTTCAAAAAGTACTCAGATGCCTCCTCAAGAGTTGGCATCTTGGCAGCCTTCTCCTTCTTTGCCTTCTCCTTCTTCTCTTGAGCTTGCACTGAAGATGGTTCATTCTCATTCATCACAACTTGATTGTCCTCAAAGTCTGGATAGAGAACAAAGTGTTCCTTATCCAACAGATATTTGCCTGTGCCCATCTTTGAGTTGATCAACTCCTGGATTTGTGGGGCATACCCACAACTTCTCTTTTGGTCTGCTGCTGTCCTCTTGATAGTCTCAACCATGAGGCTCATGACCTTGAATTTCTGTGGCACATCAAATATGTGTAGCAAATTAATTGCATGCCCTCTGATCATGTTGTGGTCACCTGACTTGGGCAAAAGAGTGTGCCTTAGGATCCAGTTGATCGTTGGCAGCCCTGACAGAAGAAAATGGACAGACCCAAACTTGGAAGTCTCAAGTGCTTTGTTTGGGATCTCCTTGTACATATGTGACATAGAATTGTGATCCTTCTTCTTCTTGGCATAGACATCCAAGTCATCTTCATTCTCCTTAGGGGCATTTATCAGATTGTCCCATTCCTCAATACTTGATTGGTATCTCGTACCTTCAGACATCCAAACTATTCTGCCATCAGGATAAAAGTGAGATGTGGAGTAGAATTGCATAACTAGCTCATCATTCCAGTTTGTGAACTTCTGTCCAACAAACTCATCAACTCCACAAGCCTTAAAGCTGTCAAATACTCCTGGGTAGTGATCCTCATTTTCCTTGATGAATTTCTAGTCTACCCACCTCATGTCACAAACTATGGGCTTCTTATCCAATAGCACAGTCTCATAGAAGTCCTACTGTTCCTTTGTGTGGAACCTGTAATCAACAGCAGTTCTCCTTCTGATTGCATATGGACCAGACAATCTCCACTGCCTGAGCCCTGCATCTTTCCTCAGCTTCATATTCTCAGCCACTGGATGAGCATCGTTATGGTCTGGAATCTTGGGTTTGAGCTTCCTCAGGACTTGTCCTTCATCCTCTTCCTCAGCAGCAACTTCAGGCACTGGGGCCTTGTTCTTCTTAGCAGTTGGTATGCTCCTGGTATTCCTCTTAGGTGCAGTCTTGGCCTTGGAGGCAGCTTTGGGTGCTTCTTTGGGCTTTGATGATGCAGCCCCTGACCTTATAGCATCACCCATCAGCTTTTGTGCCTTGGGTGCTGGTGCAGCAACCTCTTTTTCCTCCTCCTCTTCCATCATGGAAGGTTGTCCAACAACTCTGGCCATGGTCTTTTTGACCCTTTCCTTCCTCTTCTTCCCTTCTGTAGCAGCCTCTTTGGGTTCAGATGTCTCTAGCACATGAGTAGAGGCTCTGGCTTTGGACATGGGAGTCCTCTTAGCAGGCACCTTCCTATTAAGTCCAGGCTTTGTGGTCTTTGCTGAGCCATACTCCTTTTTGAGTACTACCTTCTTGGAAGTAGCCTCATCTTCAGCTGCCACATAGTCCTCATCCTCAAAGTCTAAGGTTCTCTTCCTTCTGGCTCTTGTGGCTGCTTTGGGCAGATTGCTAGGAGTGCTTCTGCTACCATCATCTGAAGAGCTAGAGGGACTAGTGCCCTCACTTATGTGAATCTGCTCTTCTGACTTGTTCTGACTATCACTTTGGTCTGACATGCTGCAAACACTGACTGCTAACCCTGTGAATAGTTATAGATGAGATAGAATGGATGAGCATCACAAAATGCAGAGATTTTTGCAAAAGAATGATTCAAAAACTTAGTTTTAGTTTTCCACAGAAAGCATTTCGGATCAACCGATTTTCAAACTCGGTGATACCGAAGCAGCTTTTGGAACCTAAACTAGTGATCTCGGTCAGACCGAGTCACAGTTCAGTGGCACCAAGACTGCTAGGGTTTCACTGAGTTCTAAAATCGGTCACACCGATTAGCAATTCTCGGTCAGACCGAGAGTCACTTGTGCAATGGCGTTAGCCGGATCGGTGGGATCGAGTTTTTCAACTCGGTGGGTCCGAGATGGTTTCGGTGAAAACCTAACCCTAAATTTTCAAATCGCATATATTCTATGGATTGTTTTGACTGGATAGAGGTGTTTCAATCATGGCAAGAATCATAATGAACACAATGTGCTAGAAATTGGACGGGGATAGCACTGTGATCGAGTCCATACCCTAGTTTGGCGATGAACTCGCTACGGCAGCAACGACGGGGATGAATTCCATTGCCGTCGGCGGAGACCAGCGACTGGAGGCGGATGTCGACGAAGTCGACGATCCAAAGACCTAGGAGGCAGAGCGAGCTATGCGCGGCGAAGTGGTTTGGAGAAAGTTTTCCAAATTTTTGCCCGTGAGTATATATAACCCGACCCTATCGGTGTGACCGAGTGGAACAACTCGGTGGCACCGAGATGCATAACTGTTGACAGTTACTGCAACTCGGTGAGACTGAAAAGTTCAAATTGGTTGCACCGAGCTTGAAGACCTAGATCGACTAATTTATCTCGGTATGACCGAAATGGAAGAACCGGTCAGACTGAAACACACGAAGAAGTTTTGGAAGTTTAAGTCCATGACGAATCAGGGACTCCGAGTGCTCCTCACACAGAGTGGTTCGAATCTGACTTGATCAAATTTTGTGATGTAGCATGAATAGAGTTTGAGACAAGAAGAGCATATATAGCTAGAGAAGGTTCTTAGGCATTCTTGTTCATCCACTTGGCAAAAGAAAAAGAAGCCAATCAATGAAAGTAACAAGTGGATGTCCTCAAATGAGTAAAATATGCAACCAACATGCTCACACAATAAAATGGCAAATGAAATATGTGGCAAAACATGCACAATCAATTCTAGCATCTATCAAACAATTGGCGGTGACTAGGTCATCTATATATGAGTATATTGACTTAGGAGTCAAATGAGAGCATTTGATCATAGGTCATACTCATAATTTAAGCTCAAGTGGGGTTACCACTTTTACATAATGCATTGATATGTTCACACCACTAGAGTTACTTTGACTCAATTCTTAGAGTCAAGCTCCCCCTAGATGTGAGATCCCCCTTAGAGGGATGAACTAACCTTGGGTTTTGTCGATGATGACTTCATGTAGGTGTCGAAGAAGTGGATGCTCAATGTTGATGTAGATCATTTGGAGCAATCCTTTGGAGTGAGTTGCACTTTCAATACCTACACGGGTTAGTCCCACAAGGAACAAACACGTATATCCATAGACATAGAGTGATGTTCACACAAGATGATGTCCATGAAAGCATTAGGTTACCTTGTCCCTTGCCTTACCAACATGAGGGTTTGTGACTCCTTGAACTAGTGCAAGATGTGGAAGTTGATTGCACTTGTCCTTGCCATAATGATATGAGCGAAGAATGTTGGCGGAGTCACCCTCAAGAACTCTCTAGTTCTTCTTCTTCAGGATCCACATCATCTTGATGGGAATCCTTGGAGTTGTAGTTGTGCTTGATGAAGTAGAACTTGACGTAGTATTGGGAACCCACTTGACCAAGGCCTTAGGAGCTTCTTCAAATGTATCTATCTCCTCTTGAAGCTTGTCCTTGCCTTTGTTCTTGTGGTCTTGTGGTGAAAGATCATCTTGAGCTTGTGTTCCCTTGAAGGAAGTAGGATCATACTTCTCTTGTTGAGGAACAAACTTCGTCTTGGGATATTGATCTTCTTCCCACTCAACTCCATTGGCATTGAACTTTCGTTCAAAACCAACACCTTGATTCTTCCGATGCCTTCCTTGCTTGCGTACAATTTCCTCGAATTGCTTACTCCCGGCAAGGCTCTTGTATACACCTTTCTCTATAATTCCCTTCAATAAGCTATTTTCTTGCTCAAGTGTAACTTGGCTAAGAGAATCATTAGTGGAATCAAGAGAACTACTAGAAGCAACAATATTGGATTTAGCATGATTATTGTTACTACTAGAGGAAGAATCCTTTTTGTTCTTGTTATTGGACTTGACTTGAGGCATGTAAGTAGATAAGAGTAAATGCTTGGCAATGTAAGAAGAACTTTTCTTATGGAGATCATCATTGATTGCCTTTAAGAATTCATGCTCTTGCTCAAGGTTGAGCTTTTCAAAGCGTAACTTCTCATGAGTCCTTAAAAGTTCTCGATGATCCCCTAAGATAGTTTCATGAGCTAACTTAAGAGTGTTTAGTTCTTTAGTTAGAAGCTCAATCTTCTCCTTGTCATTGTCATTCATTTTATCTTGTTTAGCATGATTATTTGACGTTTCATCATAGTATTCATCACTAGAGTTGTCAACAAGTAAATCATCATCACCTAACAAGTCATCTTCATCACTATTGAAATCAACATACTTGGGGTGAGTTACCTTAGGGCCTTTAGCCATGAAGCATCTTCCAATTCCTTCATTTGGTGAATCAAATATGTCGTAGGAGTTGGTTGACACAAGTGCTAGACCGGTAACTCCTTCATCTTGAGTATGTTCGAAGTCGGAGTGATAGCTTCCCTCGGAGTGATGTTCAGAGTCTGAACTGGATACCCATTCACCAACATGAGCTTGATGTCTTAGTTTTGTGTAGCTCTTTGATGACTTATCCTTCCTTTCTGAATCCTTGCTTCTCCGGGATGTTCTTTGTTCATAACGATCATCTCTACTCCTTCTCTCTCTTGGCGGTGATTCTTCTCTTCTACTTCTTCTCTTGGGAGAATCTTCTCTTCTTTTGTAGGGTGCCGTACACTCATTGGAATAGTGTCCGGGTCTCCCACAATTGTAGCAATTGCGCTCTCGACTGGAAGATCTTTTGTCATTGTAGGACCTTGACTTGGAGCTTCTTTCTTTGCTCCTACTCTTGTAGAATTTGTTGAAGTTCTTCACCATTAAGCTCAATTCTTCATTGAAGGTTTTTTTATCATTTGATGATGTAGGGGCTTCACATGAGGCTTTGTAAGCACCACTTGACTTGTTGTGAAGTTCCTCTTTATCCTTGAGTGACATCTCATGAGCAACAATTCTTCCAATGACTTCTGTTGGCTTGAGATTCTTGTAGTTGGGCATCATTTGGATCAATGTGCACACGGTATCATATTTTCCATCCAATGCTCTTAGGATCTTCTTGATGATGAATCTGTCGGTCATCTCTTCACTTCCTAAGCCCGCAATCTCATTTGTTATAAGAGCAAGCCAAGAGTACATTTCAGCGACACCTTCACCATCCTTCATTTTGAACTTGTCAAGCTGACTTTGAAGCACATCCAATTTGGATTCCTTGACGGAGTCGGTACCTTCATGCATATCAATCAAAGTATCCCAAATTTTCTTTGCATTCTCAAGACGACTGATTTTGTTGAATTCTTCAGGGCACAATCCATTGAAGAGGATACCACAAGCTTGAGGGTTGTATTGCAGCATCTTCAACTCATCCGCGCTAGCTTCATGGTTCGGTTCTCTCCCATCAAAGAATTCACCTTGCAAGCCAATGCACACAATAGCCCAAACGGCGGGGTTATGTCCGAGAATATGCATTTTCATCTTATGCTTCCAACTAGCAAAATTAGTACCATCAAAGTAAGGACCTCTACGGTGATAATTTCCCCCGCTAGACGCCATACTCTCCTAGGTTGTGAAACCAAGGCTATGACCACCAAAAGCTATGGAAATCAAAGAAAATGGAGACCAAAGCTTTGATACCATTTGTAGGACCTTGAAGTATGTCTAGAGGGGGGGTGATTATACTACTTGACCAATTAAAAACTTAACCTTTTCCCAATTTTAGTCTTTGGCAGATTTTAACTATTTTAGCACAAGTCAAGCAATCTTCACACAGTTCAAGCAAGCATGCAAATAGTGTATGAGCAGCGGAAAGTAAAGCATGCAACTTGCAAGAATGTAAATGGAAGGATTTGGAGAATTCAAACGCAATTGGAGACACGGATGTTTTTGTCGTGGTTCCGATAGGTGGTGCTATCGTACATCCACGTTGATGGAGACTTCAACCCACGAAGGGTAACGGCTGTGCGAGTCCACGGAGGGCTCCACCCAAGAAGGGTCCACAAAGAAGCAACCTTGTCTATCCCACCTTGGCCATCGCCCATGAAGGACTTGCCTCACTAGCGGTAGATCTTCACAAAGTAGGCGATCTCCTTGCCCTTACAAACTCCTTGGTTCAACTCCACAATCTTGTCGGAGGCTCCCAAGTGACACCTAGCCAATCTAGGAGACACCACTCTCCAAGAAGTAACAAATGGTGCGTTGATGATGAACTCCTTGCTCTTGTGCTTCAAGTGATAGTCTCCCCAACACTCAACTCTCTCTCACAAGATTTGGATCTGGTGGAAAGAAGATTTGAGTGGAAAGCAACTTGGGGAAGACTAGAGATCAAGATTCATATGGTAGGAATGGAATATCTTGGCCTCAACACATGAGTAGGTAGTTCTCTCTCAGAAATGGTAAGTTGGAAGTGTAGGTTTGTTCTGATAGCTCTCTCCACGAATGAAGAGGAGGTGGAGGGGTATATATAGCCTCCACACAAAATCTAACCGTTACACACAATTTACTAATCTCGGTGGGACCAAATCAACAAACTCGGTCTGACCGATTTAGTAAACCTAGTGACCGTTAGTGATTTCGGTGGGACCGACATGCAACTCGATAGGACCGATATGGTTAGGGTTAGGGCATAACGTAATCTCGGTGAGACCGATTGCACAAACTCGGTGAGACCGATTTTGATAATTAGCTAACCAGAGAGTGGTCAGGTAAACTCGGTGGGATCAATTCACTCTTTTCGATGAGACCGAAATGTTACGAAAGGGAAACAGAGAGTTTACATTGCAAGCTCGGTGGGACCGATCGCTCACTTTGGTTAGACCGAAACATTACGAAGGGAAACAGAGAGATTACAATCCCATCTCAGTGAGACCGAGATCCCTATCAGTGAGACTGATTTGCCTAGGGTTTGTGGCAGTGGCTATGACATCTGAACTCGGTGGCGCCGGATAGAAAGAATCAGTGGGGCCGAGTTTGACTTTAGGTATAGGTCATATGTGGATATGAGAAAGTAGTTGAGGGTTTTTGGAGCATGTCACTAAGCATTTGAAGCAAGAAACTCATTAAGCAACACCTCATCCCTCCTTGATAGTATTGGCTTTTCCTATAGACTCAATGTGATCTTGGATCACTAAAATGTAAAATGCAGAGTCTTTGAGCCAATCCTTTTATCCTTAATATTTTGAGGGATCCACTTTCATCATCCATGCCATGCCATTCATTGAGCTTTCCTGAAATATTTGTCTTGGAATAGTATTAGCTCAATGACCTATATGTTGTTATGAATTACCAAAACCACCTAGGGATAGTTGCACTTTCACCCATAGTCATCGAGTGAGTCACCGGGAGCTCCGTATGCAAGCATCCTCATTGCTGTCGTGCATTTCTGGATGGAGGTGAATCCAAGTGTACCGGTGCAGTCCATCTTGCATTTGAAGTAGTTGTCAAACTCCCGGATGGAATTCACAATCCGGAGGAAAAGCTTTCTGCTCATCCGATAACGACGCCGAAATGTTCTGTCGCCGTGAAGTGGAGCATCGGCGAAGTAGTCGGAGTAGAGCATGCAGTAGCCTTCGAGACGATGCCGGTTCTTTGCTTTCACCCGCCCCGGCGCCGAGCCACCTCGCCGCGACTTTTCATTGCTCGCCAGCAGCTGGGCGAGGGTGGCGAGCACCATGAGATGCTCTTCTTCCTGGACGTCGGCCTCGGCTTCCTCCTCCAGCAGCGCGGCGAGCACTTCCTCATCATCCGAGTCCATCGCCGAGGCAGGCAAATCGCCGAACACCTTGCGCGTGGTGGGCATGCACCCACGGCTAAACTGCCCATCCGCGGCCGGAAACGCCCAGCTGGTGTCGGAGGGGCTGTCGCGGTGAACCTATGCTATTTTTCCGGCGGGGAATGGCTATCTACCGATGAAGGGCGGCGGGGCGGCGCCGGGATATACCTAGATGCGATCAAGAGCGCGGGGGGTGGGAGGCGGTCGGGGAAGAAAATCTTGACTTTTCACCTGACAGCGTAGGCTAGCCGTGCTTTTCCCTTGCGCCGAAGCCCCCAAGCACCCCCAGCGTGCCGGGTTCGGCCTGCGGCCGCCGGGCAGAAAAAAGGGCCGAACTGGCGCTTTTCGTCGTCCTGGGGGCGCGACTGGGCCATTTTTTGGCACCGACGCCGAAAAAGTTGCCTAGGAGGGCCTGTTGGGGGCGCAGCTGGAGATGCTCTAAGAGCGGCGGCGCAAGAGAGAGTGGAGTAGATCGGGGCAAATGCACCGTGCGAGGCAGGCAGGCTGGGTGGACTGTGGACGCAAGCCGTTTTTCTGTGGGCCTAGCCCAAGTAGCCGGCCCAAACAAAGAAACTTTACTCAGAAGGGCTTTGTTGTACGAGAAACCAAAAGGCCAAAACATCTGGGCCTGCTTGCACGGTTAAGCCTGAGGTGGCGCACCCTGAGAAGTCCTTCCAAGAAACAAAAAGGAATAGAAGCCGGAGACCAGAACATGTCGGATTCTGATGTTGGAGTCCAAAGTGGGAACCACCCAAGACCCAACCCAACCTATATTTCTGGAAGACATGCGCTCCGTAGCAGGCAATCGTGATTCGACGACGAGCTCCTGATTATTGTCAGGCGAGGGGAGGATCTAAAGAAGGCGAAGGGGAGGATCCAAAGAAGGCGATGGCGGCCCTCCGATACGATGCGAGGACGCTCTTTGGCCGCGCGCTCAGGCAAACGCGTTCGGCGGCCGTCTCACCGGCACTACAGCAGGGGCAACACCGACTCTTGCCAAGGCTCATCCACAATGAGGTACAGTATGATAACCAAAAATCACACCTTTTATCCGTTTCCAGTTAGGTTTTGTGCTGCGTAAGTAGCCCCATCGAGGATTTGCAATCACGCTCTTACTATCCAGTTTTTTTTGAACGTCATGACTTTATTCCTCAAATAATGGCAAGATCATTTACATAAAGCTGAAGAACAAAGTCAGGGACGGAGGATTCCCAACTTTCAGAGATTCTACTACTAAGACAATGCTTCGCCAGACCATTCGCAAGCATATTAGCCTCTCTATTACAAAAATCATAGCTAACACTTGTAAACTCCATCGCCAGAATGGAGCACTCCATCACGACCGGAACATCGACTCCCATATACGTAGCTGGATCAGATATTGCCTCCAAGGCGTGCATACAGTCCGATTAGATGATGATCTTGGTGCATCCCATGTTAGCTGCTAAGTATAGTCCGGAGCGAATAGCCAAGATTTCAGCTGATCCTGCGCTTGATACATGAGATAGAACTTGTGTCGCTGCTCCCAAGAATTTGCCATGTTCATCCCGTGCAACAACGGCATAGGCTCCATGAAGATTCTCCTCATGAAATGATGCATCAACATTAAGCTTTATAACTCCCCTACCTGGCTTTTTCCACACTTGGTCTTTCTTGCGGGTGGTCAATTTTGGTGTATTTGCTCGAACAAAATTGGTAGCGAGGACTCGTATTGAGATAGTTGATTGCTCCGGGGTTGACACGGTCTCCCCTTTAGATACCTGCCTCCGCTGCCACCATATATACCACATAGCAACCAGAATAAGTTCAGCCATTGGAGTATCCCCTAATATCTTATGTAGTCGGAGCAACATTTCCAAATTAACAGAACCGGACCGGTCCTGTATAACAGCTATATCAATCTCCTCTATTAGTCCTAGCGATGCCCACACAAGTCGAGCTCTATCGCGGTTGAATAAACAGTGTTGGATATCTTCCAAGCCAACCTTGCATATTGGGCATTGTGGGATCAAGGGGATATGTCTGTCCGCTAGCACACCATAGCACGGCAGCACTCCTTTAAGTACTTTCCAACCAAAGTGTTTAATCTTTCCCGGTAAGTGAAGGTGCCAAATCTCCTTCCAGACCCCGTTTAGCTGAGAAGTTCCTGGACTATTAGCTTCTCTGTAATACCGGCCGAACTGGTGATCAAACTCTACGTGATAAGCCGAGCGTACTGAAAATGTTCCTGACTTTGTAAATTGCCATGCCACAAAATCCTCGATTACTTCAACTTGGAGTGGGATTTGTAGTATTCTGCTTACATCAACAGGTGAAAATACACTCTAAATAAGTGCCTCATCCCACTGACCTGTGTGTGGGTCAATTATGTCTTGCACTTTTGATAACATAACCCCCCCTCTAGGGGTGATTACTTTCCTTGACGGGCTTGATGGAATCCATGGATCCTCCCAGATATTGATTTGTGAACCCGTACCCACCCTCCAAATACACCCCCTCTTGAACGTTTGTATCCCCGCAAAGATACTTTGCCATGTGAATGAGGAGCCTTTCTTCAGTCCAGATCGCATGATATTACCATCCGGGTAGTATTTTGCACCTAGAACCTGTGCACACAATGAGTCAGGATTGTGGATCCGTCGCCAACACTGCTTTGCTAACATAGCAAGGTTAAAGCTATGAAGGTCTCTAAATCCCATTCCTTCCTTCTTCTTTGGTACACACATTTTCCACCACGCAAACCAGTGCATTCTCCTTTTTCCTCTCCATCACCCCACCAGAAGCTCGATATTTCATCAGTAATTGCTTTGCAAATTCCTTTCGGTAATTTAAAAACAGACATAGCATATGATGGAATTTCCTGAGCTACCGCTTTGAGAAGGATTTCTTTACCTTGAACTGATAGGAATTTTTCCTTCCAACCCTTCAGCCTTTGACACACTCTGTCAACAAGATGTTGAAAGCAATCACTTTTATCAACACCCACAATTGTCGGCAATCCCAGATACTTATAGGACAATGCTTCAGTTAATATATCCAACAACTGACAAACAACCTCTCTTTCATTAACTCTGGTATTAGGACTGAAAAACACACTAGATTTAGGTGTACTTACACGTTGTCCCGAGCTCTGACAATATGTATCTAAAACCCTCTTCAAAGTAGTTGCATTTTGCACCGTGGCTCTCATAAGAATTAGAGAATCATCTGCAAACAAAAGGTGAGATATTGAAGGGGCGTTCCTGGCCACTCTTATTCCTTCAATTCCACCGATTTCCTCTTCATGCATCAACAGACTTGATAGTCCTTCAGAGCAAATCAAAAAGAGATAAGGAGACAGGGGGTCTCCCTGCCTTAAGCCCCTGGTTGGTATAAACTCATCCGTCTCTGTATCGTTAAACCTGATCTGGTATTTAACAGAGGAGACACACTCCATAATTAGCTCAATCCATTGTTCATGAAACCCTAACCTCATCATCATCTGTCTCAAAAACTCCCATTCTACTCTGTCATATGCTTTTAGCATGCCAGTTTAACTGCACAAATACCATTCGACCCATGTGTACGCTTCTTTATGGAATGAAAACACTCATAAGCAATCAACACATTATCAGTGATTAATCTACCTGGCACAAAAGCACTTTGTGTAGGAGAAATTACCTCAGGCAGGATTTTTTTCAACCTATTCGCCAACATTTTTGAAATGATTTTATACACCACATTGCATAAGCTAATGGGCCTGAACTGAGTGATTACCTCTGGGCTGTCCACTCTAGGTATTAACACCACATTAGTGTCATTCCACCCATGAGGGATTTTCCTATTATTTATTTCTTGTAACACTTCATCCATTAATTCCTCTCCAACGATATGCCAAAAGCGTTTAAAGAAGATTGCATGAAGCCCATCAGGGCCAGGGGCCTTCATATCTCCTATTTGAAACAACGCTTTTTTACTTCTTCCCTCGTGTATGGGGCAATCAGGATGTCATTCATTTGCCCCGTGACCACGCGTTTTACAGTATTCAACAAATTTTCGTCAATAAGCCCTGCATCCGATAAAAACAGATTCTAGAAGTAATCAAAGATCATAGGCTTGAGGTTATCATTCCCCTCAACCCATGCATTATTATTATCTTTCAGTTTCTTGATCAAGTTACGACGCCTACATGCCGAAGCAAACTGATGAAAAAATTTGGTGTTACAGTCACCGCGACGAAGCCACTTTGCAATCTCTTACTATCCAGTTTTGGTTAATAATGGAAACTCATTTTGTCTATTTGTCTAGTATGCTTGTGGAAAACCGGTTGCGAGCTGTCAAGGTGAGAAAATGTACTGGAAAATCCATAACATAAAAGAGGAGCTGTATGATTTGATTGTTGAGGCGGATAGGGAGAACGTGATTCTTGGCACGGTAGGCCGACGAAACAGAGAGCTGCTTCAGCGTCTTTCTATACAAGTGGAGGCTCGACCCAATGACCCCGGCTGGTGCGATATCTAATACTTGCACACACACACACACACACACACACACACACACACACATATATATATATATATATATATATATATATTTCCTTTTGTCTTTTACATGAGTTGATGTATTTTTGTATCTCATCTGACTGTCCTGTAGGTGCTATTTCGAGGATTAAAAATACGCAATTGTTTTCTTGACTTTGGCTTGGTTTCAGCACTTGCATATATGGTCATACGTAGTCACTATGACAAGGAGTGTGGTTCGAAACTAGAAACGCCCATGATGGAGAAGGAAGATCAGTGAAGGGAGTCACATTCGAAACTAGAAACGCCCATGGTGGAGAAGGAAGATCAGTGAAGGGAGTCACATTCGAAACTAGAAAGGGCCATGGTGGAGAAGGAATATCAGTGAAGATAGCCAGATATGGCGGATGACATAACAAAAGACGGCACACTATCACAATGGCTTGAACCCTTTGTAGAACTTTGTGGCTTTTTGCTGTTTAGCACCCTTTGTGAGCCTTTTGTGAGTTTGTTCTAGTACCAAGTAAAATGGATGTTACCTTAGTTGTGGTGTCTCCCTGTTGTATGTTTGTTCACGAATGCAGAACTGATTTCTTTTCTTGAGGGGGAGACCATCATGGCTAGCTTTATTAAACTCAAATCACAGCTACATCGGGTGAACCAAACCAAATCGAAGGCTAGTTTTTACGACCCCAACTAGCTAGCACATGCGCTACTACATTAGGTTTCCTGTTACAAAACTCGACACAAGCCTTTCCGAACTCACTTAAATCTCGTCGACAACCTTCTAGAATAGATACTGCAATCATCAAGCATCATCCGTCTTGATTAAGAGCTAGAGCCACTATGATATTATCCATGCGTACAAGAACATTGTTGCATCCCAGCCGATTGACTAGCTTCAAGCCTTCATATGAACGCAGAACATATCACTGTCTATGTTTGCTTTTGTCACCTACTGTTTGTGTTTCAGCAAAGCCAGCAGGATTGGTGCTTTTTTTCAGGGGGTCAGCAGGATTGGTGCTTACTGGGAAGCGGAAGCTGAAGAAGAAAGGAGAGCAGGCTTAGGGCATGGCCAGAATTGGGTCGTTGTGTAGCGACCAGACCTTAAACGGTCAAGTCTCTGTGCATCAGTGTCATCCCTGGATCGGTAATATTGACACGCACAGTACTCGAGGAATTATAACAGAGTTTCAATCACACACTTATTACATCGAGTCCTCATAAAGAGTATGATTACAAAAACATCATGGTTGAAGGCCATCTAAACTAGATAACTGCGGAAGCTTCAAAGGTAAACGAGTCCATCAACTCCAATGACATAGCTGAGTGTTGTAAGTGCATCTAGTACCCCTTAGTGATTTTGGTGTATTTAAGACTTATAGGTTAAGGGACTAATATGTTTGTGAGTGTACACAAGCTCTATAAGTCAATGAGGAGTTTGATATTTACAGTGAAAGTCGACCCCTAAAAATGAATGTCTTCGGCTGAAGACTTTGGTTCTCCTGAAGACTTTGAAAGTGAAGAAATTGATGTGACCTTTAAGACTTTGATATTGAATGAAGACTTTTGTTTTCGTAGTTTCATTATCTCTTTCTTGGGTCATAGGAAACACCGTACTGTTAAAGTGGGTCGAGGTAATACTAAGGAAACAGATTTCCAAGTGATGCTCATGTCAAAATCCTACACCTACCCAATCCTTTGAGTGAAGCCATTGGAAATCTCATATCAGTCCAGTCAATTTCTTCAGTGATAGAGACGAAGATCTTCTGGTCTCTAAGGAATTTGTACTGACTGAGGAGTTAGGAATTTGCCAGTGCGGATTGCCTACACAGTGAGGAACATGATAGCCCTGAGGATTTCGAACCTCAAAATATCCGACCGTTGCTGAGCCGCGCGCCAGCTGTTCCAAAATATCCTACCACCTAACGGTCATATCAGCCAAGGGCATTTATGTCTGATCATGTCGGGCTGCTCCCTAGGCTATAAATAGCCACCCCCTACAACCACTAGCTGGTTGGCTGCTCCGAGAGAAACTGACACTTGTCATTTGAGGGCATCCCATCCTCCGAGGACTTTGAGCGAAAATCATCGAGTGACGAAAAAACCAAAACTTCCAACCCCAAAGTGATTGAGCATCACTGAAGAGATTGTTCCTGTGTGGAACCGACGCTTGTTACCTTTGAGGACTGTGTATCCTCCAGACAGTTAGGCATCATGGTCTGAGCATCCAAGAGGAATTGTGGATTGCCGAGTGACCTAGTCTGTGAAGGTTTGGAAGTCACCTGTGAAGACTTACCACTACTGTTGGGCGAGGTCTGTGTGATCTTAGCTCAAGGAGAATATGGTGAGGACTGTGTGTCCTCGAGTTTAAATACTCAGCCGCTCCAACCAGACGTACAACTGTCACAACAGTTGGAACTGGTCTACCAAATCATTGTCTTCACCAAGCCAACTGGTTCTATTTCCTCAACCCTTTCATTTCCCCAGTTATGTGTTGATGAAACTGATCATTACTATTTGAAGACTTTGATTGAAGACTTTCTCTAATTCCTCAATCCTAATTCTTCAGTCAGTTTTGTCTTCATCCTGCTTATCCTGTGTTTACGCTTTCTGTACTCAGTGTTTGTCTTTCATTTCATCATGATGACTATGATGTTACTCTGTTTTGCTTATATCCGAGTACTTATTCCGCTGCAAATAGTTCTTCGATTAGGAATTTCCTCACCTTGAAATTCCTCAGTGAAGATTTCTTAAAAATCGCCTATTCACCCCCTAGTCGATGTAACGCACTTTCAATTGGTATCAGAACAAGGTACTCCCTTGTTCTGTGTGATTTTGGTTTAACCGCCTGGAGTTTTAGTTATGTCAACTGCAGGTATGATCAAGGTCTCGGCTGGGTGTCCTACATTTGACGGGACAGACTACCCCTATTGGAAGAACAAGATGCATATGCATCTTGAAGCAATTGATAACGATCTCTAGTACGTTGTGGAAAATGGTGTTCCCTTAGTCACTCCGTCTTTGAATGCTATCGATGTGAAGATATTCAAGCAACTCGATTCTCAAGCGAAGAATATCATATGTGGCCATCTGAGCAAAGGTTAGTATGGCATAGTGAGTGCATTGGAAACTGCTAAGCTGATTTGGGACAGGTTGTCCAAGGTCAACGAAGGAGTCTCAACTCAACGTGACTCCCGAGTTGATGTTCTTCGCAATCTCTTCAACCGCTTCAAAAGACTCGACAATGAAAATGTTCAGCAAACCTTCAATCGCCTCACTGACATCTCAAATGAGCTTCAAGCACTTGGTGCCACTGATATCACTGATCATGAGGTGGTGAAGAAATTGCTGAGATCACTTGACACCTCATTTGATCCCCTCGCACCGATGATTCAAGAACGAGCTGATTACAAGTCACTTGATCCCACTGATATCCTCGAGAGGCTAAATACTCATGAGTTCCAGCTTGCTGAAAAGAGAGATCTCTATGGATTGAGCTACGGAAGATCACGTGCACTGAAGGCCAAGGTAGTATCTGAGTCCCAAGCTGAGGATTCTAGTAGCAGCCTTGGTGATCTTGAAGAACCGAGCTAGGAGCTAGCAATGCTCGTGAGGAAATTCTAGAAGTTCTCTTGCCGTGGCCGTTTTGGAAAGTCTTTAAGAAATGATGATTCCTCATCCCGTGACTACAAGAAGAGAACTTGCCACAAATGCAAGAAACCTGGTCACTACATGTCTGACTGTCCTCTGTGGGAAAATGAATCAACGAAGAAGAAGTACAAAGATGATGACTCTGACGATTCAAAGAAGAAGAAGAAATCCTTAAAGTCTTCATCATCAAAATCCTCAAAGTCTTCATCTCACAAGAAGAGCAGCTCCAAGAAGGCCCGGGTATTCATTGGCAAGGAAATGGACTCTGAAGCGGAATCTGAGGATAATGTGGAAGAGGAGGAATCTGACTCTGGTGTGGCTAGCCTAGCCCTGGCTACTGCGTATGTCAGCAAGTCCATCTTCAACAATGAAGAAAATGATTTCTCCGACTCTGCTGACAAGGGCAATGATGACTATGCTCCCACCTATTGCTTCATGGCAAAAGGTGCCAAGGTACTCAAGCATTCCCCCTCTGACTCTAGTGAGGATGAATCTGATGACAATCTTAAGCCTAGCTATTCAAAACTTGCTAAAATTGCTGTTAAACAACAGAAGGCTTTAGAAAAGATTCAAAATCAACTAGACAGAAGCGATGGCGTGTTGGGTGAGGAATTGAATCGAACTAAGACTCTAACAGATAATCTTCAGAGACTTCAAACTCGGTTTGACAACTTTCAAAATCATCATAACACTCTCTTAACAGATCATGAGATGCTTTCCTATGAATTTCTTTAGAGAAAGCAAGATCTTGAGACGTTAAAAGTGAGTTATGAAGATCTTCAGAAGGAAGATGATTCATTGCTTGCTCAACAGACCAGTTCCGCTCAGGAAGAATTTGTTCCACCATGTCTTAAATGCATTGAGCGTGAATCTGCTAATTCATCACTTGAATGTTCAAATGCTTCTATTGCTGCAAATTCTTCAACTGTCTCTGCGGTTACAAATTCCTCATCTGAGGATACCACATGTATCACTGACGATAATGCAAGGCTGAAGGAATTGTATGTGATAGGCATTTACAAAAGCCTCAAAGGGCATCAGACTCTTTGTGATGTGCTCAAAAAGCAGATCTTGAACAGGAACCCTAGGAAAGAGGGTATTGCCTTTGAGAGGAAACTCAATGCTGATGGAACCTACTGGAAACCTGAGCAGTACCCCAAAACCTCATGGGTTGCTGCGAAAGGACCTCCTGTAGATCCATGCAATTTATCTAGCTTTACCTCTGATTCTTCATATTCCTCTGATGAGTCATTTGACTCCAATTATAAATTGTTCAAGAATAAGAATAGTGAAGTATTTGCTCGATATGTTGGAACTAACTGCAGGAATGACCCCCCTATGAAGAAAATCTGGGTTCCTAAAAGTTGCCTTGAAAATCTTTAGGTGAATGTCATCATGACACCACCCATGAAGAATAGGAACCCAGATCAAATTCTTCATATGGACCAAACTCTTCATATGGATCGAAGTCCTCATATGGACCAAATTCTTCACAAGGATCAAATTCCTCACATGGATCAAAATCCTCATATGATTATCATCGTGCTAACACTTCTGTTTTGCAGGGAAAGTCTAAGGGCTATGAATATGTGCATTATTCTTCAAACCATTATGTTCATAAGTCCTCGAAGAATTTCTCTGCTTATTCATATGCTTATCCTAACCACTCTTCTGTGAAACGAAGTGCACTGGCTTCTATGCCATCATTTTCTTATGGAGCTCACAGAATGATGAACTCTTTGCCACCCCCCAGATGTGGGTGGTGTAGAAAAAGAACTAATCTCTTATGCAAGGTCAGGTCTCCAAACGAACTTAATCGTTTGAATAAATTGCTGGAGACCTGAATGTCCTTGAAAGGACGCAAGCTAAACATGAAGAAATGAATCATTCATTTCTCACGTCCTCATATTGCTATATTTGTTATTGTTGATGAAATTGATATCATATTCTTCACTGATGAAGTATATGGGTCTGTAAGTAGCACTAATTCATCTACAGGATGAACTAGCCAAAGCTACTGAGTGGGTCCTCGACAGTGGATGTACAAATCACATGACTGGTGACAGGAGCTTGTTGATGGACACTGATTTGTCACCATCTCATCTGAAGCATATCACCTATGCTGACAAAGGCAAAAGCAAGGTATTGGGTCTAGGTAAGGTTGCAATCTCAAAAGATAAACACATGGACAAAGTCATGCTTGTTGAGTCTTTAGGATTCAATCTTATGTTAGTCTCAATGCTTTGTGATCTTGATATGGTTGTTGTCTTCGACAAATTTTGCTGCCTTGTTGTAACGCCTCGAGTTCGATGCGCTAGGTGTCTTCCAGTTATTCGCCTTCGTTGCCATGTCTTTGCTTGCGTGTTGCACTTTGCCATGTCATCATCTGCATTTCATCTCCATGTTTTTCAAAACTTGCATCCGGTCTTTTTCCCCGTTGTCCATTTCGCGATCCGACACTCTCGCCGTGCCCTGTCGCCCCCTCTAAGACCTTGTTTCGTGAGCGGGATAAAAACGTTCTCGGAATGGACCGATTTTCCGAGTGGCCTTGGTATATCACCGGTAGACCGCCCGTCAAATTTCGTTCCATTTGGAGGTCGTTTGATGCCCCAACGGTTAACCGCGTAGCCCGAAACCCCCTTCTCTTTGCAGCCCAGCCCCTCTTCACCACAGCCCATGAGCCCATCCAAACCCCCTCCATGCTTTCGGTTGTTCGATCGTGATCGTGTGGGCGAAAACCCCTCCCCATTTGGACTCTCATAGCTCCCTCTACCTATAAAATAGTCCCCTTCCCCGAAATTTGCGTCCAAACCCTAGCTCCTTCCTCCTCCCACAGCCGGACATGTCCGGACCCCACCGGACATGTCCGCCTCCACCCTCCGGCCAACCGGCGCCCGCCACCTATCGCCGCCGCCTCCCACCACCGCACGGCCCGCGGGCCCAGA
>NC_057795.1:462198697-462214246 GCF_018294505.1 Triticum aestivum
CCGCCGCCGCCCGATCCGGCCGGTCCCCGCCAATGGCGCCGTTTCCGGCCACCGCTCCTCCGTCGGAGCGCCGGAGCCGCCGCCCCGCAGCTCCCGCGCCACCGGAGGACGCCGTCTCGCCTCCACGAGCCTCCCCGCGCCGCCCCACGTCGAGATCCGTCCCGGATCTGCCATCTCCGGCCAACTCCGGCGAAGCCCCGTCCATCCTCGAAGTCCGTGCCATCGAAACCCTAGATCTAGATCTGGGAGGTATTTTTTTGCCCGTCCCGAAAATATTGCATTCTGATGCCATGTTCATCGTGCCATAACTTCTTGCATGTAGCTCCGTTTTGTGTGTGTGATATATCAAAATGTTCATTGTGAGATGCTCTTCATTTCATTCCATGGTGACATGCTTGTTTGAGTCCATCTTGATGCCCTAATCATCGTTGCAAGAGTGCTATATGATGTTAACCTGCTGAGACTGTTATAACTTGGTGATTTGTCTTTTTCATTGCATTTTGTGTGTGCATCCTATGAGCTTGATGTCTACATGAGTTTTGAGCTACATTATGCCATCTTTACAGTGGTGCAATCCATGTATTTTTGTGTGCCTTGTGGTGAGTGCATCAAGCTTGTGTAGTAGGGTACTTGCTGTTGCTGTTTTGCTAGGCTGAATCTGTTATATCATGATGCTATATAAACCTGCTGCTACAAGTCATTCCATGCATAATCTGGAGATGTTCACTAAGGATGTTTTGTTATACATGTCATTCTCTATCCATACATGCCCCTAGTTGCATTTATAGCCTGATGTAGCTTGTTGTAATCTTGCTCTCAAATGGCTAAATAATGTTGCTGTCAGCCTGTTAACATTAAGTTCAGTTTGGCCATGTGTTTTGCTAGTGATCCATGCACCCTATGACCATGCTATTGCCATGTATAGCTTCATAAATATATCATATTACTGTTGGTCACCTTTTCATGCCATGTATTGCTCTTTGGTGAGTGGTATAATCTCACCAACATGCCTACTTATTGTTGTTCCTGCCATGTCTAAATCTGTCATATCATTTGCCATGTTTGCATGGATCCTATCATGTTTTCTGTTGATCTTTGAAATAAGTTCAGTAAGGCCTCGTTCGGTTGGGCAGGGTTTGGAGAGGTTTGAAAGGGATTGGAGGGGATTAAATCCCTTGCAAGTTAAAATCCTTGTCAAACCTCCCCAATCCCCTCCAATCCCTGTGGCGAGGGGATTAAACGAACAGGGCCTAAGTGAGTTTTGTTCCTTGTCCTTAGTACTAGCATGCCATGCTTTTGTTTGCCATGATAAGTTACTGTAGCATGTTGTTTGATAGCTCTAAACATTGCAACCTGATGTTATTTCTGCCATGTACAGTGATTTCTGCTAAGTCTGTGATACTGTTATTATTTGCAATCTTGCCATGTCCTTTTGAGCATGTTCTAGTGATTTCTGGAGATAGCTCAGTGTTCATGTTTTGTCATGCTTTACCTGTACATCATGTCCATGTCTTTTGTTTTCATGTTGAGGTGCTGTAGCATATTGTTTTGATGCTTGCTAGATGCCTAGTTGCTGTTTTGGACAGCTTGTCCTTTAAACTTGTTTCATGTGTATGTGTTGAACCGTTGCTCCATTTTGAGTGTGCTCTACATGAAACTTGCTTAGTTTTGCATGTAGTTTAATATTACCTTGTTGCATCCATGTATTGAATGTGTTTGCTTGATGTTTGTATGCATTTTGCATCAATGCCATGTTTAACTTGTTTTGCTCATATCTTCTAGGTCGTAGCTCCGAACTAAATGAACTTTATATGTAACTTGACTAGCATTTCGTGTAGATCATCTTGGTGCGTCTTAACTTCTGTTTAACAACTTCAACTTAATGTTTGTTCAGATCTGGACCAATTTCGAAATTTGCATATGAGGACTTACCAGATTTGCTATATGTTGTTTCCGGCCTCATTTAAACTTGCTTTGATATGTTGCTCTTGTATGCATCATCTCTTGCCATGAGTAGCTTCATGTAGCTTTGTCATGCATCATGCTTGGTTGCGCATCATGTCTTGTCTATGTGTTGTGTGTTTACCTTGTTGTTTGCTTCTTTCCGGTTGTGCTCCTTCTCGTTAGTTCCTGTTTCGTTGCGATCGTGAGGATTCGTTCGTCTACGCTTGGTTCGTCTTCGTGGCTTGATCTTCTTCATGGACTCGTTCTTCTTCCTTGCAGGATTTCAGGCAAGATGACCATCACCTTGGATCTCATTACTATCATTGCTATGCTAGTTGCTTCGTTCTATCGCTTTGTCGCGCTACCTATCATTTGCTCTTCAAGTCTCCCAAATTGCCATGTCAGCCTCTAACCTTTTCACCCTTCCTAGCAAACCATTGTTTGGCTATGTTACCGCTTTTGCTCAGCCCCTCTTATAGCGCTGTTAGTTGCAGGTGAAGTTGAAGATTGCCCATGATGGACAGGATTATGTCGGGATATCACAATATCTCTTATTTAATTAATGCACCTATATACTTGGTAAAGGGTGGAAGACTTGCCCCTATGCCTGGTGTTTTGTTCCACTCTTGCCGCCCTAATTTCCGTCATACCGGTGTTATGTTCCTTGATTTTGCGTTCTTTACGCGGTTGGGTGATTTATGGGACCCCCTTGACAGTTCGCTTTGAATAAAACTCCTCCAGCAAGGCCCAACCTTGGTTTTACCATTTGCCTACCTAAGCCTTTTTCCCTTGGGTTTCCAGAGCCTGAGGGTCATCTTTATTTACCCCCCGGGCCAGTGCTCCTCCGGGTGTTGGTCCAAACCGAACGATGTCTGGTGCCCCATGGGCAACCAGGGTCTATGCCAACCCGACGTCTGGCTCATCCGGTGTGCCCTGAGAACGAGATATGTGCAACTCCTATTGGGATTTGTCGGCACATCGGGCGGCTTTGCTGGTCTTGTTTTACCATTGTCGAAATGTCTTGTAAACCAGGATTCTGAGACTGATCGGGTCTTCCTGGGAGAAGGAATATCCTTCGTTGACCATGAGAGCTTCTGATGGGCTAAGTTGGGACACCCCTACATGGTATAAACTTTCGAGAGCCGTGCCCGTGGTTATGTGGCAGACGGGAATTTGTTAACGTCCGGTTGTAGAGAACTTGACACTTGACTTAATTAAAACACATCAACCGCGTGTGTAGCCGTGATGGTCTCTTTTCGGTGGGGTCCGGGAAGTGAACACGGTCTTGGTGTTATGATTGTGCATAAGCAGTTTCAGGATCACTTCTTGATCACTTCTAGCTTCTCGACTGTTCCGTTGCTTCTATTCTTGCTCTTATTTGCGTATGTTAGCCACCACATTTGCTTAGTGCTTGCTGCAACTCCACCTCATTACCACTTCCTACCCATAAGCTTAAATAGTCTTGATCTCGCGGGTTTTGAGATTGCTGAGTCCTCGTGACTCACCAGATACTATCACAACAGTTGCAGGTGCCGATGATACCAGTGCAGGTGATGCAACCAAGCTCAGATGGGAGCTCAACGAAGATCTTGGTCGTTGCTATGTTTCGTTTCATGTTGATCAGTAGTGGAGCCCAGTTGGGACGATCGGGGATCTAGCAGTTGGGTTATCTTCTTTTCTTTTGGCTTCGTCCGTAGTCGGACTATGTGTGTGCTTTGAATGATGTATGAATTATATGTTCATTGTGTGAAGTGGCGATTGTAAGCCAACTCTATTTATCCCTTTCTTGTTCATTACATGGGATTGTGTGAAGATGACCCTTCTTGCGACAAAACCACAATGTGGTTATGCCTCTAAGTCGTGCTTCGACACGTGGGAGATATAGCCGCATCGTGGGTGTTACACTTGTGCTAATGGAATCTGACAACTCCAAAGTCTTCGAAGGCTTTAGGAAAGGAGGCTTGTATATTGTTGATTTCTCTACAGGACCACAGCCTGCCACATGTCTACTCGCAAAGGCTTCAGAATGCTGGTTATGGCATCGACGACTTGGTCATGTTGGGATGAGGAACTTGCATACACTCACAAAGAAGAAGGACGTCATTGGCATCGAGGGTGTCAAATTCCTCAAAGATCATCTTTGTGGGGCTTGTGAGGCTGGAAAGATCACTAGAGCCAAGCATCCCGCGAAGACTATCATGACTACTTCTCGTCCCTTTGAAATACTTCATATGGATCTATTTGGCCCTACTCATTATGCCACTTTCACTAGTTCTGCATCATTATATGGCTTTGCCATAGTTGATGACTATTCTTGTTACACATGGGTGCATATCATCACTTACAAAAATGAAGTGCACGAAGTCTTCAAACGATTTTCCTCAAGGGCTTCCACAAACTTCGGTGTGAAGATCAAGCATATCAGGAGTGATAATGGAACCGAGTTCAAGAACACTAGCCTCGATGAATATCTCGATATGCTTGGTATTACTCACGAATTATCTGCTCCTTATACTCCTCAGCAGAATGGCGTCGTGGAGCGCAAGAACCGGACTCTTGTTGAGATGGCTCGCACTATGCTTGATGAATACAAGACAGCTGAGCGCTTCTGGCCTGAAGCATTTGATACTGCATGCCACATCATCAACATGGTATATCTTCACAAATTCTTCAAAAAGACCTCATATGAACTCCTCACTAACAAGAAACCCAATGTAAGTTATTTCAAAGTCTTTGGTGCTAAATGCTGGATTAGAGATCCCCACCATCACTCTAAATTTGCACCGAAAGCACATGAGGGTTTTATGCTTGGTTACGGAAAGGACTCGCACACCTATAGAGTCTTCAACATCCCTCATCACAAGGTTGTTGAAACGGTAGATGTGCGGTTAGATGAAACTAATGGCTCGCAAAGAGAGCACCTACCTCCTGTGCTAGATGAAATGTCACCTGAGGAATCCATCAAGTTCAAAGCTACTGAGGATGTCATCCCTACCGAAGAAATTGCCGAAGAAGTCATTCCTGATCGTGAAGAAAATCATGCTGGTGCTGCTGAAGAAAATGGTCTGCTGGGCCTAAGCAAAGTCATCAACCCGCACATCCTCGCATTGCAAATGAAGTGCAAGTGGAGAAGATCATCAATGACATTCGTGCACCAGGTCCCCTCACGCACTCAAAAGCTTCACATTTATCTAACTTTTGTGGGCATTTTGCATTTTTCTCTATCATAGAGCCCACCAAAGTAGATGAAGCATTCATGGAATCCGAGTGGATTCAAGCCATGCAAGATGAATTGCATCAATTCGAGCTCAACAATGTGTGGGATCTTGTCAAGCGACCAGACCCTCGCAAGCACAACATCATCGGTACCAAATGGATCTACCGCAACAAACAAGACGAAAATGGCCTCGTAGTGAGGAATAAGGCTCGTCTTGTAGCTCAAGGGTACACACAGGTTGAAGGAATTGATTTCGATGAAACTTTTGCACCTGTTTCTAGACTTGAGGCTATTCACATATTGCTTGCTTATGCTAACCATCATAATATCATATTACAACAAATGGATGTGAAAAGTGCATTCCTCAATGGTAAGCTTGAGGAAGAAGTATATGTTGCTCAACCACCAGGTTTTGAGGATCCAAAATTTCTAGATCACGTCTACAGACTCAACAAGGCCCTCTATGGCCTCAAGCAAGCACCTCGGGCGTGGTATGACACACTGAAGGAATTCCTCATGAAGAAAGGCTTCAAACCCAATTCACTTGACCCAACTCTTTTCACCAAATCATATGATGATGAATTATTCGTGTGCCAAATATATGTTGATGATATTATCTTTGGCTGTACTAACCAACATTACAGTGATGAATTTGCCTATATGATGAGTGAAGAATATCAAATGTCTATGATGGTAGAATTGAAATTCTTTTTAGGTCTTCAGATTCGTCAACAATACAATGGCATATTCATATCTCAGGAGAAATACCTCAAGGATGTATTGAGAAAATTCGGCATGCAAGATTGCAAAGGCGTCAAAATTCCTATGCCCACAAATGGCCATCTATGCACTGATGAAAATGGTAAGGACTTCGATCAAAAGGTATACCATTCCATGATTGGCTCTTTATTGTACCTATGTGCATCTAGGCCGGATATTATGCTTAGTGTTTGCATGTGTGACCGATTTCAAGCTACACCGAAGGAATCACACCATAAGGCTGTGAAGCATATTCTTCGATATCTAGCTCACACACCAACACTTGGATTATGGTATCCGAAGGGCTCTTCCTTTGATATCATTGGATATTCAGACTCTGACTATGCTGGCGATCGGGTGGACCACAAGTCAACGTCACGCACATGTCATTTCCTGGACGATCCTTGGTATGTTGGTCCTCGAAGAAGCAGAACTGCATATCACTCTCCACTGCAGAAGCTGAGTACATTGCTGCTGGATCTTGATGTGCTCAATTACTATGGATGAAGCAAACACTCAAGGACTATGGCATCAATGTGAAGAATGTGCCTCTCTACTGCGACATTGAGAGCGCTATCAAGATTTCTCACAACCCAGTTCAGCACTCGAAGACAAAGCACATCCAGATTCGTCATCATTTTCTTCGTGATCATGTGTTGAAGGGCGACATCTCCGTCGACCATGCAAGCACTGAAGACCAATTGGCCGATATCTTCACTAAGCCCTTGGATGAGAAGAGATTTATCAAGTTGCGGTGTGAGCTAAATATCCTAGAATCTTCGAATGTTCTTTGAAAAGAACACACATCCTAACACTTATGCCGACTTGATGACTTAGATGTGCAACACACGAAGTAACCCTCTAAGTGTGAAGAAATTAATGAAGAAATTGATTCTCAGAACCCTACGAGAATTGTACGCGGTGTCTGAAATCAGCTTTCTTATACGGTGGGTTACGCCACCAACCAAAGTTGAAAATCTTCAATTTGAGTTTTTCTTCATTTTTGAAACTCCTTGGTTTTTCAAATTCTTCAACTTTGCATTGTCTTCACTCTTTCCGTCGTTGTTCTTCATTTGACTATATATATATATATGAGTTTATGTCCTCTACAACATTCACTTATTGCTAATTCTTCAAGTTGATTTTTCTGCTAAGTGAATGTGATCGGACCCTTCCCCCTCTATGCTAAACTCAACCCAGTCCGTTCACAAATTCTTCATGTGCGTTCTATTTGAAACTCGTTCAAATTCTTCACTGTGTCCTTGTCAGCTGAAGAAATTGCGAATGACACTTTAAAATATTCTTATCTGAAATTTTCGGCTTTTGCCGCTCAAACCATTACGCATTCCACGGTATAATTATCTATTCACCCACGATCTCACACGATCTCCACTTCTCAGTACGTGGGTGACACATGTCGCGCGAATGAGAAGGGTCAGGGGCACGTTCGTCAAAATTCTTCGGGCAAACAATTATTCATCTCCGCTATAAATACCCCTTCCCCTTCCTCATTTCACTTTTACTCTGCTCGAACTCACTCCCTTGCTCGAGCTTCTCAAAACCTAGTGCCGCCGCTAACTCCATCGTCGCTAGTGAGAAAGAGCTTCACTGCCTCGACCTCGTCGCCATCGTACTCGCGCCGACCGCGGAAATCTTCCCTCCGCCGCCGCCGTAGACGTCTTCCTCCGCCAAGTTAGGGCGTGGAAGATCCGAGCCGACGAACTTCCAAATCTACACTTCTAGTTTGTCGTGTTCTTCGTCAAGGGTAATTAAAAGTTACTTTTACCGCATTTATTCTACTGATGATTTTCATCAAATCTTCAAAAGGTGTTTATTCTTCGATCTCCACACTCTAAACACCTAGCACAAATCTTCAGTTCTTGATCGGTTTCTCTAAGTGATGTTTTTCTTCATGATTCCTCAACTGTGTGAATCTCACGATCCGCACAACTCTGGAACCTAAGACAAAGAACGCTTAGTGAAATTCTTTAAGACACATCGGGTTAATTTCCTCAAACTTCATCAAATTTTACAAAACCTTCTGAGAACGCATATGACCTCTCCAAATTCTTCGCACCTATACTCTGTTCACAGGTACTCATGTCAGCTGCTGAATCACTAGGTTCTCATCAACTTAACTCATTTGCAGCATTCCTTGAAGAAAAGTTGCATACATCATCAGAGAACTCAATTGTGCAAATTCCTTAGCTGAAGAAAATGGCTGACGGTAAACGTCCTCAGAAAGGAGGAAAGAAGCTTGAAGTAAACACTGCCTTTGAGATCCCTGCGGATATCTATGTAGGGTACTGCACGCCCGACGAGGCAAAACATGGCAAGGAAACAAAGACTGAGTGCAAAGTGCGCATTCAGAGGATCAAAAGGAGATGGGCAAGAGAGTGGAGGGAGTACAAATATGTTACTCCCAAATACATGAAGAAATTCGGTCTCAATCGTCCGTGCTCAAGACCTTCTCTGGCTCCTGGCCAGCTAGCTGATCCAACAAGCCTTAAACGTGGTGAGGATTATGCTGATGAATGGGCTAGGCGGCAAGCAAAATTGGCCAAGCAGGCCAAAGAAGCAGTGAAGAAATTCAATGAAGATTTTGCTGCTCCCGCTGCCACTGCTGAAGCTTCTTCAAGTAAGAAGGCCATGCCTAAGAAGCCAGCCAAGAAACCAACTTCCTCAGCAATGCCCTCACGGCCAAGTTCTTCTGCTATGCCCTCACGGCCAATTTCCTCAGTGCCACCGAGGCAAATTCCTCAAGCTGCCAGAGTTCCTCAAGCTACACCAATTCCTCGGGCTTCAAAACACTCAGCTCCTCCGGCAAAGTCCTCAGCACCCGTGCATCTCGCCATGTGCCAAAGGACCACTGGCATATCTATTGCCTCAGGAGGTTCAGTGAGTTCTTCTGCTCATCCTTCAACTACCGGTCCCACTCCACTGAAGACCAAGGCCACTGCTGGACGAGGCACTAGACCAAGTCCTCACAAGAAGCTGGTGGTCTTTCAAATTCCATCTGATGATGAAGCTGATGATGATAAACTTGCCGATATCATCAGGGACAGATAGCAGCGGGCCGCTAGAGCCAAAGGAAGTGTTGTGCCCCTACTTGTGGATCCAAAGAAGGTCCTTGATTTCATCGATCTCTGGCACCAGGACCCCAATGCTCCAATGCCAGATTTGGGCCTCACTCCTGGACAAAGTCATGTTGTGACTATGTTCATCACTGAAGAAAAATGGAAGTATGACCAAGCCAGATCATTGAAGAAAACCTAGTACAAGAAGCAACGCTACTTAAAGGACAACGTCCTCAGTCTTTCGCCTGAGCAGCTCCTTGCTCTGCAAGCTGATATCAAGAAGCTCAGCGAAGAATTTGAAGCCTACAAGGCTTACTGGAAGGGCGCCAAGGTCTAATTCGTTAAGCTGACGAAGACATTCACTTCAAGTGTTGCTCATGTGCGCATTGAAGTCACTCCGACTGAAGCATCTGCCCAAGCCACTGAAGGAATTGCCAGCACCGCTGATGAATTTCGGGATGCTGAAGAAATTCTAGCCTCTAAAAAAACTGTCAGGGCAACCACTAGTGTTGCACCTAAAGAAATTGCCAGGCCAGCTGAAGACTCTATCGCTGCGCCTGAAGAAACTGCTCAAGACAGGCCAACTGCATCAGTTGTGCCTGAAGAAATTGATCCCACTGCCACTGCTCCGCCCGCACCAACACCAAGTCCGATTCTTCCTTCTGCTCTGGAAGTGAAGAAGACCAAAGCTGCGGAGCGTGCTGCTTTGAAAAAGAGGAAAGCATCAGCTGCATCAGATTCTTCGGCCCCCAAGAAGGCGAAGATCTTGACGAGTTCACTGGAGCATCCCATTGATGTTGTTCCTCTCGCAAGCATGCCATCTAAGGAACTTGTTCCTCATGGCGAAGAATATCAGATTCCTAAAGAATCTGCAGAAGAAGATCCCTCTGTTGCTTCCACACAGCAGATGGATGAAGAAATTGAGGTTGAAGCTTTCACCTCAACTCCTCCGGTATCATCGCCAACGGCTCAGTTTACTGCTGAAGAGGCCGGCGTTGAAGAAATGGAAATGGAAGAGGATGTGGACATTGGCTGCACCAGTCCCATGCTGAATGATGATTTCTGGGACAGTCAACACCCCAACTCGCCTCTGTTCACACCAACACAACAAATTCCTCAGTCCCCGGCTCCAACTGAAGTTCTCATGGGTTCTGAAGAAATTCATGCCACCCCTTCCATTCCTGAAGAGATTCCAGCCACTAGTGCTGATGAACATGTTGCTGAAGAAACGGAGGCCCAGGCTGGTACTGAAGCAGAAGCTGAAATTCCTCAGTCTGTGGCTCCTGAAATTGAAGTTCTAGAAGTTATTCTTCAAATCACCGATACTCCTCAGCCATAGCCGAAGAATCCATTCTCCAAGACTCCAAAGTTCAAGGCTGATGCTTTCTTCAACGAGCATGTATTCTTCACTGAATATAATCCATATGATTCGGCTCGTCTGAGAAGGAAGCGATTCTGGACTGCCAGCCAAGCCAACTTCTATTCTTCTGTGCTATTCAACAAAGACAAGGTCTTCAATCATGAGCATATTCCTCACCTGGGTATGGAATCACTGCCTTGCTTTGCGCCTGTCCTCGCTGCCATTCATGATGCTGGCCTGCTCAATTTCTACACTGACATATGCGATTGGAATGAAGAACTCATTCTTCAATTCTACGCGATGCTGCACATCACAAGCAATTCTGAAGATGTGAATTCATGGGTGTTGGACTGGATGACTGAGAACACACATTACAAGGCACCTGCAACTGAATTGCTTCGTGCCATGCCAGTCAGTCCTCCCCCAAAAGGCGCGCGTCTGATATATTCTGAAACTGAGTTGTCCGATCATTTCATGCAAGTGCTGATGAAGCCACTGAAGCCTGGACAGGCATCAAGGACCAAATTCCTCGTGAAGGAATTGCAGTATGTACCGAGGACAGTCTATCGTATTCTGACAAAGACTTTGAGTCCAATCAAGGGCCACGACTCAAATGATGAGGAAGTCATAGGCATCATGAAGAATCTGCTGTTCAACATCATGCACGGTATTCCTGTGAACTATCATGATTTCTTCATGAGGACTCTGGCAAATGTCGCTATGTCCCCGTTTGAGCCGAAGCCTTATGCTCCCTAGATCATGAGATTCCTCAAAACAAGGTCTTCACTCAACTACAAAGCTGATACGCCCAACCATGGAAGCTTCTTGCCCCTGATTGAAGTCCTCAAACATATATTTTCCTTAGCTGATGAGAAGGGCAAGGCCACTGCTGTCATTGATGAGGGCATTCGTCCATTGGATGGACAGTTCTGCAAAGCTGCTTCATACTCCACCAATGATGATTCTGCCACTCATGATACTGCCGCAAATGCTTCAAAGCAAAGTCCTCAGGCAACAGCTCCAAGGGTGATGACTGATCGTGAGCTTCTCCTCGGTCTTCACCAGAAGGTGGATCACAATCACAAATGGGCGAAACGCCAGTTTGGTTTAATTCTTCACAATATGACTGCCACTTATAATTCAGTGAAGAAGAACCATTACTACCTCAATGAAATGTTCGATCGCACCTGGGCTATATTGTCTCACCTTTACAGTGATGAGGATCTCAAGCAAATGGGTTTCAAGCAGGACTTTGGCTGGGCTAAGCCTCCACCGAAAAAATTCAAGAATGTTGAAGTTCCTCCTTCGGTGCCCAGTTCAAATTCCTCGTCCCGCGACACTGATGAAAATGAAGATCTGGATGACACTGCGGCATGCCCTACTCCAACCGACGACCCCAACAATGCTGGCGCTCCTCCATCGATTTCGTGAAGAAATTCTTCAGGGGCGTTAGTCCTCACTTTTCGTACCTTTTGGTCATTTGATGACAAAGGGGGAGAAATTTGAGTTAGTCTTCAAGCGGGTCTATGTATATGGGTGTCTTTTTGTTAAGTTGCAACCCTCGCTCTTCTGAAGTTTTTGTTGATCCAGTTGTAAACTTAAGTCCGATGGCAACCTGATATTTTTGCTCTGTTTTTCTACATGCTATTTCCTCATTAATCCTATGCATGCATCCTTAATTACATCAGTCACCATATTTTATCATGCATTTCAAATTCTTCATTCTGTATGTTAAATGCGTGTATGAATTACAAGATATAGGGGGAGATCTCCATGATTCTACTCTTCAAGTGTGCATTGCTTCAAAAGCAAAACCCTCACTATGCACATCTTCAGGGGGAGTTCTTCTATATCTTGCAATCAAATTCCTCAATTTTGAGTACTTTCAATTCATATGTTTATCCCCGTTGAAAACTTAACCGTTAGTGATTTTGGTGTATTGAAGACTTATAGGTTAAGGGACTAATATGTTTGTGAGTGTACATAGGCTCTATAAGTCAATGAGGAGTTTGATATTTACAGTGAAAGTCGACCCCTAAAAATGAATGTCTTCGGCTGAAGACTTTGGTTCTCCTGAAGACTTTGAAAGTCAAGAAATTGGTGTGACCTTGAAGACTTCGATATTCATGCGAGGAATCTGAAGCGTGAAGACTTTTGTTTTCGTAGTTTCATTTTCTCTTTCTTGAATCATAGGAAACACCGTACTGTTAAAGGGGGTCGAGGTAATACTAAGGAAATAGATTTCCAAGTGATGCTCATCTCAAAATCCTACACCTACCCAATCCTTCGAGTGAAGCCATTGGAAATCTCATATCAGTCCAGTCAATTTCTTCAGTGACAGAGACGAAGATCTTCTGGTCTCTGAGGAATTTGTACTGACTGAGGAGTTAGGAATTCGCCAGTGCAGATTGCCTACACAATGAGGAACATGATAGCCCTAAGGATTTCGAACCTCAAAATATCCGACCGTTGTTGAGCCGCGCGCCAGCTGTTCCAAAATATCCTACCACCTAGCAGTCATATCAGCCAAGGGCATTTATGTCTTATCATGTCGGGCTGCTCCCTAGGCTATAAATAGCTGCCCCCTACAACCACTAGCTGGTTGGCTGCTCCAAGAGAAACTGACACTTGTCATTTGAGAGCATCCCATCCTCCGAGGACTTTGAGCAAAAATCATCGAGTGAGGAAAACCCAAATCCCAAACCCAAACCTACAAACCCCAAAGTGATTGAGCACCACTGAAGAGATTGTTCCTGTGTGGAACCGATGCTTGTTACCTTTGAGGACTGTGTATCCTCCAGACGGTTAGGCATCATGGTCTGAGCATCCAAGAGAAATTATGGATTGCCGAGTGACCTAGTCTGTGAAGGTTTGGAAGTCACCTGTGAAGACTTACCACTAATGTTGGGCGAGGTCTGTGTGATCTTAGCTCAAGGAGAATACGGTGAGGACTGTGTGTCCTCAAGTTTAAATACTCAGCCGCTCCAACCAGACGTACAACTGTCACAACAATTGGAATTGGTCTACCAAATCATTGTCTTCACCAAGCCAACTGGTTCTATTTCCTCAACCCTTTCATTTCCTCATTTATGTGTTGATGAACCTGATCATTACTGTTTGAAGACTTTGACTGAAGACTTTCTCTAATTCCTCAATCCTAATTCTTTAGTCAGTTTTTGTATTCATCCTGCTTATCCTGTGTTTACGCTTTCTGTACTCAGTGCTTGTCTTTCATCTCATCATGATGACTATGCTGTTACTCTATTTTGCTTATACCTGAGTACTTATTCCGCTACAAATACTTCTTCACTTAGGAATTTCCTCACCTTGAAATTCCTCAGTGAAGATTTCTTAAAAATCACCTATTCACCCCCCTCTAGTCGACGTAACGCACTTTCAAGTGCAAAACAATGACCAATCATACCTTACTCATCGTCTGAGTAGTCTACAACATAAGACACTGCAGCCCGAAATGGGTCAGCACATGGAATATGCTGGCAGAGTTACACTGTAAAGCAATGAAATGCAAGAACTATATCTACATGCAATATTTGGCTGGTGGAGGCTGTAAGTTTCATGATTTTGCATAAAGCTAGTTTTCCCCTACAACAAAGGAATAAATTTATTTAACTACTCCCATGTTTCCCATTATTTGAGAAGGTAACCCCAACTCAAATCCCAATTAAAAGTATCATCATTAACCCAACTCAATTTATTTAAACGTGTTGAGATCACATCAATAGATTCAAGTACTAGATACTCAAGAAGTCCATTACCGGGGACACGGCTAACCATGATTAGTTTATACACTCTGCAGAGGTTTGCGCACTTTTCCCCACAAGACTCGACCGCATCCATGATTGGATGATCGAGACATAGCCTTTCTGAAGCATTAACTCTCTACTCCAGATAGACAGTACCATCCTACTTTCCCCTACATCTACTAGTCTACCTCTTCAAGAGCTCACACAACTTACTCAACTATGCCAGAGCCCATAATGGCTTGTGGCTGCACATGGAAGTTTCTAGCATGAATAATCTTATGATCCCTTTGATCCTGGGTGGGATTCCATTGGATAATCACACGGGTACTCCGGGATTTCGAAAAACAGGCAACCCTGGGTTCCCTAGGTGCCTCAACCAATCCACCCAGATGTATATTAAAGTTGCCACCTTGATGTTATCCATGATTAAATAACTCTCAAGCTTCCATGTGTGAATCACGATCCAATCCCCATCTACGAACATGGCTAAGCAATAATAAGCATAACGTATATTCCTGGGGTGATCAAAAGGTATTAGGTTCCTACCTCAAGCACTACAACCAAAACCACATATTCCCAATCCTACTCATGCAAATATTTGAGGGGCAATATTAATGCATAGTAAAAACTGGGTACATAAGAGTATGATCAAAGTGTAACTTGCCTTGCTGACGATATGCAAACTCTAGAGATTCGTAGTAACAAGCTTCGCACTCCGGGTAATCTAGCATAGACAAACAATAGCATACATAAGCAATCACTCAAACGAAACACGAGAGAAAACAAGAAAAGATCCAAATCAAACACGAAACAAGCAAACGGCTTCGACTAAAAAGAGTCAAAACCTAATAGCATTATTAACATGTGAATTAGATCTTAACAGTAGGTACATGTGATTAGCTATGATTCGCAAAAAGATTCAACTCAAACGGAGCAACGAAACTCAAAATACGAACGAAAACAAGCAAATTTTACAATAGCAAAATCATGTTCAAGTTGATTAACTGAAAAGGGCAGAACGATACGAAGATTTAGGCGCTGGTTTCATCTAATTTGGATAAACGAGTAAAAAGTTATGCTAGTTTAAAGATCAGGGGCTAAATCATGATAAAAATAATCGCAGATAGGTCCCTGACCGAAAATAAACTAAAAAGAAAAAGACTATCGAACGTCGCTGTCTGAACAAACCCGGCGAAAAGCGTTCGTTAAAACGAACGAATGGACGAACGTCCGCTAATTAAAATAAACCGAATGAAAAACTGATCTAATCAACAAAACCGCGAAAACCTAAAAAAACGGACGGTTTGGTTCGTACCTGTTCGAGAAAACCGGCTACAGCGGCGGAGGGGTCAACGGCGGTGGCGGCGTAGGCGAAGGACGGCGCGGTGGCATCGGCGACGGGCGGCGGCGGCGGCAAGCGGCGCGGGT
>NC_057795.1:463114604-463252514 GCF_018294505.1 Triticum aestivum
TCCTAAAGGCACTAGCAATTACTATCAACATGAAGTAGGTAGAGTGAATCTCGGGTTCAAGAACCCGGAACAGAATACCTATTACTAAGTAGCATTACGGGATGCTTTCGAGAATGATGGCCAGAATCATCACACTGGGAACGCAAATCATGGCTAAATTACTAGATGATCCCCTAAGACACCTAGGGTCATAATAATATCTCCAACATATATGTCAAGGTAACGAGTACCTCAACTCACTGATTAGTGTGGTTAATCTGGCCCATGGGAACATTGAAACGGGAAGAAAGGATTTGCAAATGCATCAGACTACTTAGAAACCTGGGATGACTCGGACAACATAACGGCTGTAAATGCTCAGAAAAGATTTGAGACATTCACAAAAATGGTGGCATAACCACTCAGAAGCACAATATCAAGGTTTCGAGATCAACAATTAACATACGGAGTAGTAGGAACTGAACTGAGACTTAAATCCAACAATCTTATAAGTCCACTGATTAGTAACACGTGATCCTAATAGAAAGAAGAGATAGCCTAGTTCTTAATCCCCGTAGAAGAGAAGATGATGACTCAGATCAGAAGGGCATGAGGTATAAGGAGTAAAAAGAGCCTTACGTTCCATCCCACAATCAATTCCCTCATATAACTAAAGAATTTCTAGACTCAACTTCGACCAGTTTGGCTTGGTAATCCTACAGGCAGTCAAGCTCTGATACCAACGCTGTCAGGACCCCGACTCAATGCCACATCGATCTAGCATGTAACACCTCATATCACTTTGCGGCCTCACGCACGGTATTCCCATGAGTGTCGTCTTACCTTAGCCCGGGACCGTTTGCGCCTTTTGGCACACGTATATGACAGTGTCGCTAGCATCCATATGATAAGGAGCCCGGGCTGACATGGCTAGTCGTAAACCCAAAGTGGCACAGACTTACAGGGACAGGCATCCATGACCCAGCATCGAACGTGTCGGTCATCAGCGAGTGAATCCAGGCTGTAGCACTGGGCTAGCAGGACTCCGGTGAACCGGGCTGTAGCGGGCTAACAGGACTCCGGTATTCATCGCGTGACATTTCCCCGAAGGGACAGACACAGGAACGAAGAAGGACACATGCCGGCCAGCCTAAGTGTTCCGGAGCAGTAGCAAGCTACCATGGCTCGGTGGAAACACTAGGAGACATTTCCCGGTAAGAGAGGCTACTAAAGATAAACAACTAGATGGTCAGATCCCACACATACCAAGCATTTCAATAACATACACACAATATGCTCGATATGTGCAAATACAACATGGCATCACAACATGACTCTACGACTCAAGTATTTATTCAATAGGCTCCGAGGAGCGAGATATTACAAACAGGGGTCTCACGACCCAACATCAGAGCATACAAATCAAAGCACAAGCGGAAGCTATCATGTCTGAGTACAGACATCTATAAATGAAAAAGGCTGAGAAGCCTGACTATCTACCAGATCCTGCCGAGGGCACAAGATCGTAGCTGAGGTAACAAGCTAAACGTCGAAGACCACGCGGAACTACTAGTGAGACTGAAGTCTCTCTGCAAAAACATAAAATAGGCAAACGTGAGTACAAATGTACCCAGCAAGACTTACATCAGAACTAACTACATATGCATCATTATCAACAAAGGGATGGTGGGGTTTAACTGCAGCAAGCCAGCTTTGACTCGGTGGCTATCCTGAACTACGACTGCAAGTAACTCTTTTGAGGTGGCGCACACGAGTCCACATATTCACCATACCAATACACCACTATGGATCCGCTCCCGTCTCCCTACGAGAACGCCATCCATAGCACTCACGCTTATCTTGCGTATTTTAGAGTATCCACTTTCACTTGTCTATGAACTGATATAAGCAACCCAGAAGTCCTTTTCCGCGGACACGGCTATTCGAATAGATGATGTTAACCCTGCAGGGGTGTACTTCTTCACACACGCTCTCACCACTTACCGCCGTTTACACGACATGTACTCGGCAACCTTCAAGCGGAAGCCCAACGTGGGTGTCGGCCACGGCCTACCTAAACACTCAAGTCTCTAGTCCAGGTTTATCGCCTATTCGGGTTCCATCCATGAGGAGATCCGGCCGGAGTTTCGCTCACAGCCCCAAACGATGTGAACAGGGTTCCGTGACACCAAACGGGCGCCCGGTTTACCCGGCCACGTGCCTACCGCATCACAGCCCACCCCTACGGTCAGCGCTGCGCACGGCCTCCAGCATACTACAAACACCAGAAACTACTTGCAACTCCTGGACAGAGGACAAGGGTGATCAAGAAGCCGAGAGGGTCCATTGGTTTCGGGCCCAATGCGTGGTAGTAGCTGAATCATGGATCACAAACACAGAACTCAGTTCCTGAGGACGGCTGCAATGAGACAACCCACCATGTACTCCTACATGGCCTCTCACCGCTACCTTTACCAAATCGTATTCACACACTTAGCTCACACACAGTAGGACATGTTCACACACCTCTGATTCATCCCCGATGAATCAGACCTGACTCAACTCTAAGCAGTAGCAGGCATGACAAACAAGCATGAATGAGTAGGCACAACAGGGCTCAAACAACTCCTACTCATGCTAGTGGGTTTCATCTATTTACTGTGGCAATGACAGGTCATGCAGAGGATAAAGGGGTTCAGCTACTGCAGCAAGTAACAGATGAATCGGTGTTGTCCTAATGCAGTAAAAGAGAGTAGGAGCGAGAGAGTGGGATTTTATCGGAATGAACAAGGGGGTTTTGCTTGCCTGGCACTTCTGAAGATAACATTGAGTCTTCATCAGTGTCAACGATCACATCATCGGTATCACGTCTATCGAGAGGGGACAAATACCGGTAACACAGAAGGGAACACAATCAATGCAATGCACAATATGATGCATGATCATGACATGGCAAAATGAATGTGTTTTGGACTAATGCAACTAGCAACAGATTAAATGAAGTTGGTTTGAATACAAGATTCAAATTCAAACTCCATATGTGATTATTCAAATGCCATTTAATTGATTTGTGTAAACAGCATCTATAAGTTGTCCTAACATGCATGAAAATGGTACAGATGGGTTCCTTGAATTTTTCTGATAATTTTTCATATATAAATTATTTAATTTGGAGTTACGGTTAATTTTCTATGATTTATTGAAGTTTTAGGCAATTTTCTGAAATTTCCTGAATAATAATAAATCCAGAAATGAATTATGGCGTCAGCACCACGTCACTGTGACGTCAGCAGGGTCAACTGGGCTGGCTCGGGTCAAACCTGACGTGTGGGGGCCACACGTCAGTGACACAGGTTAGACAGGGGGGGTTAGTTTAGTTTAATTAAAGATTAGGGGCACTAGGGCCCACATGTCAGTGTCAGGGGGTTAGATTAGGTGGTGATTAGCTTAAACTAATCACCTGATGGCGGGGGCCCACCTGTCATAGACCCAGGGGAGGTCAAACCCCTGGTCAAACGACTCAATCCCGCCGGCGTTGAGTCGCCGGCGAGGCCGAGGCGGCGGAGGCCTTCGGGTTTCTTGCTCCGGCGACCAAATGGCCGGCGGAGGGCATCTACGGAATGCCCAGGCTCGCGCGCATCTAACAGGGCAAACGGGAGAAGCTAGGGCGGCCGTAATCCTCGCCGGCGTCGAGCTCAGCGGCTGCCGGACCTCGGGCGTTGGCGGGAACGGCGCTACGGTGCACAAGAGGGGAAACGGAAGGGCGCTGCGGCCTCCTGGGGTTGCGGTGAGCACGACGGTGGGCTCGGGAGCGAGCTGCGGTGGCTGTGGCCACGGCCACGCCATGGCCGGCGGCGAGAAGCTCTCGGCCGCGGTGGATAACCTAGCTACGGCGCTGCGAACGACGAAACAGAGAGGGGGAAACGGACGGAGAGCTCACGTAGACCCTGTAGAGGTGGACGGCGAGCTTGAGGGAGGCCGGACGGGGGCGGATTTGACGGCGGCGATCCGCGGTGGCCGAGGAGGGGAACGGCGAAGCTGGCAGCATCCAGGGCTTCCGGAGGGCCGTGGATCGGTGGGGAGGAAGAGGGGGTCGAGGCGGAGCCTTTGAGCGCATCGGCGAGGCTAGGGGGTGGCGGTGGCCGCGAGGGAGCTCGTCGGTGGCGGCGGCTCCGTTCGGGCGAGTGAGGGAGAGAGGAAGCAGAGGAGGGGGGGGAGAGTTCGGGAGAGTGAGGGAGTTCCAGGGGGGTGGCGTGGCACGCATGGAGGCGTCCGGGGTGTCGAGGTGGAGCGGCAAGCAGGAGGTGGCCGGGGCGTGCGCCGGCGTGCGTCGGCCACGCGCCTGTGCCTACTGGCGCGAGGAGGAAGGCGACAGGGGGGGGGAAGTGGAGATGGGCTGGGCCGTGCTGCTGGGCCAGGTGGGCTACCAGGTGAGCGCCAGGTAGTCCTTCTCTCTCTTTCTATTTCTGTTTTTATTTATCTATTTTGTTCTGTGTTGTTTTTAGTTTAGTAAAATACTAAACCATTTTATAAAATCCTGAAAATAGTTATGTGGCTAGAGTTAAAATATACCAAACCACATAAAATGTTCCAGTAATTATTGGACATATATTATTTATATATCAAATATATATCCAATGCAAATAGCTATTTATTTAATTCAAAGGCCCAAAATAATTAACTCTGAGATACCAAAAATATTGTTTTGAGTTTTACCTCTTTGCAATATTTTCAGAGACTAAGAGGAACATTTTCTTGGACTTCTTTGAGGAGATTTGAATGTTGATCATTTTTAGAAGGTTTCTGAGGCTTTGAAAATTCCTCAATTCAAATTTCATTTGAATTTAAAACATGATGCTCACATGAGGTCTAGCCTAGTGCATAACAGGACCAGGGATGTGACATCCTGGTCCTTGCCGCATCCATCAACGTTCGATTCTATCTCTCTGCAACACCATTTTGTTGAGGGGTGTATGGTGCGGAATATTGATGCTTGATCCCCTCATCACTAAGAAACTCATCCAAGGTGTAGTTCTTGAACTCGGTGCCGTTGTCACTTCTTATTGTCAAGATCTTTGCATCGTGTTGACGTTGAGCTTAATTTGCAAAGTCGATGACAGTTTGTTGAGTTTCACTCTTCCTCTTGAAGAAATATACCCAAGTGTACCTTGAGTAATCATCGACAATCACCAAGCAATACTTTCTACCTGCAAGACTATCAAAGGATGGAGGCCCAAAGAGATCCATGTGAAGGAGCTCCAAGGGTTTCTTCGAGTAGATGATAGTCGTGGGAGGGTGAGCCTTCTCATGTAACTTTCCTTCGATACAAGCACTGCAAGCACGATCTTTAGCAAAACTAACATTTGTTAGTCCACGGACATGGTCCCCCTTGAGAAGACTTTGCAAAGATCTCATATTGACATGGGCTAAACGGCGATGCCAAAGCCATCCCACATCAACTTTAGCCATTAGGCATGTCGCGGTCTTAGTGGGTCGCTCCGAAAAGTTAATCACATAAAGATTGTTCTCGACATGCCCAACAAAGGCTACTTTAAGAGTCTTGCTCCACAAGAGGGCCACGGTATCAATATCAAAGAATGTGGCAAAACTCATGAGTGCAAGTTGACAAACAGAAAGTAAACTGTATGCAAGGGACTCAACAAGCATGACTTTCTCGATCGTGAGATCATGAGAAATGACAACCTTGCCAAGACCCAATACCTTGTAGGACGAGGCGTCACCCCACTCGACATTGGTAGGCATAGATGGAATCTTATGCACGTCCACCACCAAATCCTTGCTTCCGGTCATATGATTTGTGGCTCCACTATCGAGCAACCATGATCCCCCACCGGAAGCAAAAACCTACAAGAGATCAATGCTTGGTTTTAGGTACCCATTATGTAATGGGTCCTTTAATGTTAGTAACAAGGGTCTTAGGAACCCAAATTGACCATTCAATGTACTCATAAGGAGAACCAACAAATTTAGCATAAACATGCCCATCACTAGCACGACACAACACATAAGAGGGGTTAAAGTCGCTGGCTTTGTTGGAAGGGGTGTCATTACCCTTTTTGACATCACCACCCTTCACATTGTTCTTCTTCTCCTTAGAAGCACCCTCTCCCTCCTTCACAAGAGTTTGCTTGAGAGGAGGAGGTCGTTTGATCTTGTCATTCTTCTTCTTGTTCTTGGACTTGGGTGCGAACCCAACTCCCTCCTTGGCCACAACTTCCTTTTGATTGCTCAAAAGGTCATTGAGATTCTTATCACCTTGTATGCAAGACACAAGGCCTTTCTCAAGTTGCTCCTTCAACTTGGCATTCTCCTCCACAAGATGCACATGCTCACAACACGGGTTAGTAGCATTTGCATTATACATTAAGACCATATGAGGAAAACTGGCTTTCTCCTTGGTTAGCTTCACTTGGATTTGATCATGAGACTCCTTGAGGTTAGCATGAGCGCCCTTCAAGGCCTTGTGAGCCTTGTCAAGTATATAAAACTCCTCTTTGAGTCTATCATGGTCAACCCCAAGTTTAGCCTTCTCGGAATTGAGTACACAAGATACAACAAGAGCATGATCAAGATCTTTCTTTAATTTAGCATGGTCATCGTTGTTGTAGGATCTTGATGTATGTCTAGAGGGGGGTTATTAGACTACTTGACCAATTAAAGACTTAACCTTTTCCCAATTTTAGTCTTCGGCAGATTTTAACTATCTTAGCACAAGTCAAGCAATCTTCACACAATTCAAGCAAGCATGCAAAGAGTATATGAGCAGCGGAAAGTAAAGCATGCAACTTGCAAGAATGTAAAGGGGAAGGGTTTGGAGGATTCAAACACAATTGGAGACACAGATGTTTTTGTCGTGGTTCCGATAGGTGGTGCTATCGTACATCCACGTTGATGGAGACTTCAACCCACGAAGGGTAACGGTTGCGCGAGTCCACGGAGGGCTCCACCCATGATGGGTCCACGAAGAAGCAACCTTGTCTATCCCACCATGGTCGTCACCCACGAAGGACTTGCCTCACTAGCGGTAGATCTTCAGGAAGTAGGCAATCTCCTTGCCCTTACAAACTCCTTGGTTCAACTCCACAATCTTGTCGGAGGCTCCCAAGTGACACCTAGCCAATCTAGGAGACACCACTCTCCAAGAAGTAACAAATGGTGTGTTGATGATGAACTCCTTGCTCTTGTGCTTCAAATGGTAGTCTCCCCAACACTCAACTCTCTCTCACAGGATTTGGATCTGGTGGAAATATGATTTGAGTGGAAAGCAACTTGGGGAAGGCTAGAGATCAAGATTCATATGGTAGGAATGGAATATCTTGGCCTCAACACATGAGTAGGTGGTTCTCTCTTAGAAATGGTAAGTTGGAAGTGTAGGTTTGTTCTGATGGCTCTCTCCAGGAATGAAGAGGAGGTGGAGGGGTATATATAGCCTCCACACAAAATCTAACCGTTACACACAATTTACCAATCTCGGTGGGACCGAATCAACAAACTCGGTCAGACCGATTTAGTAAACCTAGTGACCGTTAGGGTTTTCGGTGGGACCGACATGCAACTCGGTGGGACCGATCTGGTTAGGATTAGGGCATAACGTAATCTCGGTGAGACCGATTACACAAACTCGGTGAGACCGATTTTGGAAATAAGCTAACCAGAGAGTTGGTTAGGTAAACTCAGTGGGATTGGTTCGCTCATTTCGGTGAGACAGAAATGTTACGAAAAGGAAATAGAGAGTTTACATTGCAATCTTGGTGGGACCGATCGCTCACTTCGGTTAGACCGAAAAGTTATGAAGGGAAACCGAGAGATTACAATCCCATCTCGGTGAGACCGAGATCCCTATCGGTGAGACCGATTTGCCTAGGGTTTGTGGCAGTGGCTATGACATCTGAACTCGGTGGCGCCGGGTAGAAAGAATCGGTGGGGCCAAGTTTGACTTTTGGTTTGGGTCATATGTGGATATGAGAAAGTAGTTGAGGGTTTTTGGAGCATATCACTAAGCACTATGAGCAAGAAACTCATTAAGCAACACCTCATCCCTCCTTGATAGTATTGGCTTTTCCTATAGACTCAATGTGATCTTGGATCACTAAAATGTAAAATGTAGAGTCTTGAGCTTTTGGGCTTGAGCCAATCCTTTTATCCTTAGTATTTTGAGGGATCCACTTTCCTCATTCATGCCATGCCATTCATTGAGCTTTCCTGAAATATTTGTCTTGGAATAGTATTAGCCCAATGAGCTATATGTTGTTAGGAATTACCAAAACCACCTAGGGATAGTTGCACTTTCAATCTCCCCTTTTTGGTAATTGATGACAACATATAGATCAAAGCTTCGACAAATGATAATAAGATTAAAAAAACATCGTCGCTTTGAGAAGTATGTGATAAGCAAGAGCTCCCCTTAAATTTGTGCATAGTTTAAGATTTGCTTTGGACTGCAAATGCACAAGGAGTTAGGCTCATGGGTTACTCTTCCATGTCACATACATCTTGGTGGAGCGCTCAAAATAATAGAGATCGAATACATGCACTCATCACCAAGCAAAGTGAATGATCATATAGAGATAAATGGGATAATGTCATCTAACAAGCATTAAGGTAGCATATGATCAAACACATGATCATCATTGTATCACACAGGCAATAAAGCAGTATCTCAAGCAAGCAAAAGCAAATAAAGTTCAACCACCAAAACAAGAGAGAACAAAAGCAAACACTCTCTCTCTCTCGAAGCCTATGATCTATACATTTTTCTCCCCCTTTGGCAACAAGTTACCAAAAAGTTCCTAGAAAAAGCATAGTACTATGTCGTCTCTCAGGCTTGGTCTTGATGTCGTGGTGTAGAAATGACTCTAAGGACGAAGGCTTCAGTTGATGTGGATGGAGCTGGAGGAGTAGGTGCTAGAGCTGGTTGCACTGGAGCTGTAGCTGGTGCAGATGAAGTGGCTCTGGTGTCTGTCACTGGCACTGCAGCTGATCTCTGAGATCTAGGCACTCTGGCAAATGCATCAGTGGTTGTATTGCCTTTCCTCTCCTGCATATCATCCTGAAGTTGCTCCACAAAAGACTAGATCTCAGTTACTTTCACATCTAAGTCATAGAACTTCTGTTCCATGATTCTTTCCAGGCTCTCCTGGTTTTGAGTTAGGGTGGCCAACCCTTTCTCAATCCTCAGAGTTGATGCTATTAAGTAACCAAGCTGGTCCTGCTTGCTCTTCAGAAAGTACTCAGATGCCTCATCAATAGTTGGCATCTTGGCAGCCTTCTCCTTCTTTGCATTTTCCTTTTTCTCTTGTGCTTGCACTGAAGATGGTTCTTCTTCATTCATCACCACTTGGTTGTCCTCAAAGTCTAGATAGATAGCAAAGTCTTCCTTATCCAACAAGTATGTGCATGTGCCCATCTTGAGGTTAATCAGCTCTTGCATTTGTGGGGCATACCCACAACTTCTCTTCTGGTCTGTTGTTGTCCTCTTGATAGTCTCAACTATGAGGCTCATGACCTTGAACTTCTGAGGCACATCAAATATGTGTAGCAAGTTTATTGCATGGCCTCTAATCATGTTGTGGTCACCTGACTTGGGCAAGAGAGTATACCTTAGGATCCAGTTGATCGTTGGCATTCCTGACAGAAGATAATGTGCAGATCCAAACTTATGAGTTTCAAGAGCTTTATCGGGGATCTCCTTGTACATGTGTGACATAGAATTGTGATCCTTCTTCTTCTTGGCATAGACATCCAAGTCATCTTCACTCTCCTTTGGTGCATTTATCAGATTTGCACATTCCTCAATGGTTGATTGGTACCTTGTACCTTCAGACATCCAAACTATTCTGCCATCAGGATAAAAGTGTGTTGTGGAGTAGAATTGCATTATGAGCTCATCATTCCACTTTGTGAACTTATGTCCAACAAAGTCTGCAACTCCACAAGCACTGAAACTATCAAACACACCTGGGTAGTGTTTCTCATTCTCATTCATGTATTTCTAGTCCACCCACCTCATGTCACAAACTATAGGCTTCTTGTCCAGTAGCACAGTCTCATAGAAATCCTCTTGTTCCTTAGTGTGGAACCTGTAGTCAATAGCAGTCCTTCTCCTGATTGCATAAGGATCAGACAATCTCCACTGTCTGAGCCCTGCATCCTTCCTCAGCTTCATGTTCTCAGCCACTGGATGAGCATCATTGTGGTCTGGAATCTTGGGTTTCAGCTTTCTCAGAACTTGTCCTTCATCTTCTTCTTCCTCAGCGACTTCAGGCACTGGGGCCTTGTTCTTCTCAGCAGCTGGTATGCTTCTGGTATTCCTCTTAGGTGCAGTCTTGGGCTTGGAGGCAGCTTTGGGTGCTTCTTTGGGATTTGATGATGCGGCCCCTGACCTAATAGCATCACCCATAAGCTTTTGTGCCTTGGGTGCTGGAGCAGCAGTTTCTTCTTCCTCTTCCTCTTCCATCATGGAAGGTTGTCCAACAACTCTGGCCATGGTCTTCTTGACCCTTTCCGTCCTCTTCTTCCCTTTTGCAGCAGCCTCTTTGGGATCAGATGTCTCTGGTACATGAGTAGAGGCTCTGGCTTTAGACGTGGGAGTCCTCTTTGCAGGCACTTTGATCTTCGTACCAGGCTTAATGGTTGCAGTTGTGCCATATTCCTTTTTGAGCACTTTCTTCTTGGAAGTGGCCTCATCCTCTTCTGCCACATAGTCTTCATCCTCAGAGTCTGAGGTTTTCTTCTTTCTGGCCCTGGTGGCATCTTTGGGCAAGTTGCTTGGGGTGCTCCTGCTGCCATCATCTGAGGTGCTAGAGGGATTAGTGCCCTCACTCATGTGAATCTGCTCCTCTGACTGGTTCTGGCTATCACTTTGGCCTGACATGCTGCAAACACTGACTGCTGACCCTGTGAATAGTTATAGATGAGATAGAATGGATGAGCATCACAAAATACAGAGGTTTTTGCAAAAGAATGATTCAAAAACTTAGTTTTAGTTTTCCACCGAAAGCATTTCGGATCAACCGATTTGCAAACTCGGTGATACCGAAGAAGCTTTTGGAACCTAAACTAGTGAACTCGGTCAGACCGAGTCACATTTCGGTGGCACCGAGACTGCTAGGGTTTCACAGAGTCCTAAACTCGGTCACACCGATTTGAAATTATCGATCAGACCGAGAATCACTTGTGCAATAGCCTTAGCCGAATCGGTGGAACCGAGTTTTACAACTTGGTGGGTCTGAGATGGTTTCGGCGGAAACCTAACCCTAAATTTCCAAATCACATCTAATCTAAGGATTGTTTTGAGTGGATAGAATCGTTTCAATCGTGGCAAGAATCATGATGAACACAATGTGCTAGGAATCGGACGGGGATAGCACTGTGATCGAGCCCATACCCTAGCTTGGCAATGAACTCGCTACGGCGGCAACGGCAGGGTTGAATTCCATTGACGGTGGCGGAGACCAACGACAGGAGGCGGCTGGCGACGAAGTCGACGATCCGGAGACCTTGGAGGCAGAGCGAGCTATGCGCGGGTGAAGGGGTTTGGAGAAAGTTTTCCAAATTTTTGCCTGTGAGTATATATAGCCCGATACTGTCGGTGTGACCGAGTGGAACAACTCGGTGGCACCGAGATGCATAATTGTTGACAGTTACAGCAACTCGGTGAGACCGAAGAGTTCAAATCGGTTGCACCGAGATTGAAAACCTAGATCGACTTAGTGATCTCGGTATGACCGAAATGGAAGAATCGGTCAGACCAAGACGCACAAAGAAGTTTTGGAAGTTTAACTCTATGACGAATCGGGGACTCTGAGTGCTCGTCACACAGAGTGGTTCGAATCTGACTTGATCAAATTTTGTGATGTAGAATGAATAGAGTTTGAGACAAGAAAATCATAGATAGCTAGAGAAGGTTCTTAGGCATTCCTGTTCATCCACTTGGCAAAAGAAAAAGAATCCAATCAATCAAAGAAACAAGTGGATGTCCTTGAATGAGTAAAATATGCAACCAACATGCTCACACAATAAAATGACAAATGAAATATGTGGCAAAGCATGCACAACCAATTCTAGCATCTATCAAGCAATTGGCGATGACTAGGTCATCTATATATGAGTATATTGACTTAGGAGTCAAATGAGAACATTTGATCATAGGTCATACTCATCATTTAAGCTCAAGTGGCATTACCACTTTTACATAATGCATTGATGTGTTCACACCATTAGAGTTGCTTTGACTCAATTCTTAGAGTTAAGCTCCCCCTAGATGTGAGATCCCCCTTTAGAGGGATGAACTAACCTTGGGTTTTGTCGATGATGACTTCATGTAGGTGTTGAAGATGTGGATGCTCAATGTTGATGAAGATCATTTGGAGCAATCCTTTGGAGTGAGTTGCACTTTCAGTACCTACACGGGTTAGTCCCACAAGGAACAAACAAGTATATCCATAGACATAGAGTGATGTACACACAAATGATGTCCTTGAAAGCATTAGGTTACCTTGTCCCTTGTCTTACCAACAAGAGGGCTTGTGACTCCTTGAACTTGTGCAAGATGTGGAAGTTGATTGCACTTGTCCTTGCCATAATGATATGAGTGAAGAATGTTGGTGGAGTCACCCTCAAGAACTCTCTAGTCCTTCTTCTTCGGGATCCACATCATGTTGATGGGAATCCTTGGAGTTGTAGTCGCACTTGATGAAGTAGAACTTGACGTAGTCTTGGGAACCCACTTGACCAAGGCCTTAGGAGCTTCTTCAAATGCATCAATCTCCTCTTAAAGCTTGTCCTTGCCTTTTAGCTTGTGGTCTTGTGGTGGAAGATCATCTTGAGCTTGTGTTCCCTTGAAGGAAGTAGGATCATACTTCTCTTGTTGAGGAACAAACTTTGTCTTGGGATATTGATCTTCTTCCCACTCAACTCCATTGGCATTGAACTTTGCTTCAAAACCAACACCTTGGTTCTTCCGGTGCCTTCCTTGCTTGCGTACAATTTCCTCGAATTGCTTACTCCCGGCAAGGCTCTTGTAAACACCTTTCTCTATGATTCCGTTCAATAAGCTATTTTCTTGCTCAAGTGTAACTTGGCTAAGAGAATCATTAGTGGAATCAAGAGAACTACTAGAAGCAACAATATTGGATTTAGTATGATTATTGTTACTACTAGAGGAAGAATCCTTCTTGTTCTTGTTACTAGACTTGACTTGAGGCATGTAAGTTGATAAAAGTAAATGTTTGGCAATGTAAGAAGAGCTTTTCTTGCGGAGATCATCATTGATTGCCTTTAAGAACTCATGCTCTAGCTCAAGGTTGATCTTTTCAAATCGTAACTTCTCATGAGTCCTTAATAGTTCTCAATGATCTTCTAAGATAGTTTCATGAGCTAACTTAAGAGTGTTTAATTCTTTAGTTAGAATATCAATCTTCTCCTTATCATTGTCATTCGTTTTACTTGATTAGCATGATTAATTGACGTTTCATCATAGTATTCATCACTAGAGTTGTCAACAAGTAAATCATCATCACCTAACAAGTCATATTCATCACTATTGAAATCAACATACTCGGGGTGTGTTACCTTAGGGCCTTTAGACATAAAGCATCTTCCAAGTCCTTCATTTGGTGAATCAAATATGTCGTAGGAGTTGGTTGACACAAGTTCTAGACCAGCAACACCTTCATCTTGAGTATGTTCAGAGTCGGAGTGATAGCTTCTCTCGGAGTGATGTTCAGAGTCGGAACCGGATACCCATTCACCAACATGAGCTTGATGTCTTCGTTTTGTGTAGCTCTTTGATGACTTGTCCTTCCTTTCCGAATCCTCGCTTCTCCGGGATGTTCTTCGTTCATAACGATCATCTCTACTCCTTCTCTCTCTTGGCGGTGATTCTTCTCTTCTACTTCTTCTCTTGGGAGAATCTTCTCTTCTTTCGTAGGGTGACGTACACTCATTGGAATAGTGTCCGGCTCTCCCACAATTGTAGCAATTTCGCTCTCAACTGGAAGATCTTTTGTCATTGTAGGACCTTGACTTGGAGCTTCTCTCTTTGCTTCTACTCTTGTAGAATTTGTTGAAGTTCTTCACCATTAAGCTCAATTCTTCATTGAAGGTTTGTTTCTCACTTGATGATGTAGGGGCTTCACATGAGGCTTTGTAAGCACCACTTGACTTGTTGTGAAGTTCCTCCTTATCCTTGAGTGACATCTCATGAGCAACAATTCTTCCAATGACTTTCGTTGGCTTGAGATTCTTGTAGTTGGGCATCATTTGGATCAATGTGCACATGGTATCATATTTTCCATCCAATGCTCTTAGGATCTTCTTGATGATGAATTTGTCTGTCACATCCCTAGCTTCAGGCATTGCTCTAGGTTAGCTTCATGTGTGCATCATGTCTATATTTTTGAAACTTGAATTGAGGAATATTGGAAGCCTCAAAACCCCAAATAAAAGAGGGGCAAAAACCCTAGAAATCTTATTCATTGCTCCAAAAGGCTCTTCTTAAATGTTTGATAATTTTTGGTAAGGGTTCTGGTCCCAACCAAAATATTGAACATTTTTAAGGAATTATTTTTGGGACTTTGGATTTAATTCATTAGCTATTTGAATTTGAATTATATTCATATAATTAGAATATAATTTCAAATATCCCTGAAATATTTTATAAGCTTTTGGAAAAGTCCATCTAGCAAAATAAAAATATTCAGAGGAGCTTTGGCATTGTTTGAATTATTTTTAAATTCAAAACAATGGCAAAAGAATTAAATAAAAAGAAAAACAGAACAGAATTAAATAAAAAGATCAGAAACTTACCTGGCCTCACCGTGCAGCCCACCAGAGCCGGCCCAGCTCCTGTGCTGGTCCAGCACTGTGCGGCCCAGCCCACCGTGGTCGCCACCGTCTTCAACCTCCTGCCAGTAGGCAGGAGGGCGTGTGCCCGACGCGCGCGCGCACGCTCCGGCCACCTCCTGCTTACCTGCTCGCCGCTGGAGGCACCCGAGGGAGCCACGCACTCCCCCTCGCCCCCTGCACCTCCCCTCTTTTCCCCTGGACCCCGTTCCCTCCTCTGTTTCCCTCCCGCGCACACCACCGAGCGGAGCTCGCCGTCGTCGTCGCCGTACCCATGGCCACCGGCCACCCCTAGCCTCACGACACCCCAGGGAGCTCCGCCCCGACCCCCTCTTCCTCCTCACCGATCCACGGCCCTCCGGAAGCCCTGCAGCGTCGCCCTCATGCTCGCCCCCAACCTTCGGCCGCCGGCGAACTTTCGAGGATTCGCGAGCTCCGGTGCCTCCCCGAGCTCGCCGAGGCCACCGCTGCACCCGCTGTGAGCTCCTGCTCCCAACCCCTCTCTCCCCGCCGTTGAATCCCTCCTCTATCCCCCCTGGCCACCGCGGCGGAAGCTCACTGCCGTCACGCCTGTCGCCGCCGTCGTTGCAGATCACCGAACTCGCGTCCGAGCACGATCTCGAGCTCGTGGATCTCCCAGGAGCCCGCCCAGCCTCTCAGCTCGCTTGCTCGCCAAGCGCAGCCCCGTGCCCGTGCTGGCCCGAACTCCGGTCGCCGCCGCGGGCCCCGTTCCGGTGAGCTCGGGCCACCTCAGCCCCTGCCGTTTGCCCAGATGGATGCGGGCGACTCCCAGCTACGCGTAGAGCCCCTCAGTCGCCGATTTGGTCACCGAAGGAGCGTTTCCGACGCCCTCCGCCGTTGCTGGCGTCGCCGGCGACAAGCCGCGGGTCAACTCCGGCGGGTTTGACCCGGGGTTTGACCCCCCTGACATGTGGGCCCAGTTTGACCCCCCCCCTGTGTCCATGACATGTGGGGCCGGCCTATTAATTAGGCTAGGATTAGTGTTAACTAAATATTAGTTAGTTTAATAGACACTGACAATGGGCCCCAGGCCACTAACTAAATTAGATTAGTTAGGTTAGTCACTGACGGATGGGACCCACAGGTCAGGATTGACCTGGACCAGCCCGTTGACCTGCTGACGTCATCATGACGTCAGTATGACGCAGTATTTGTTTCTGGAATTAAAATAAATCAAAAATGATTTATTAATTCCAGAAAATGCCTAAAACTTCTAAAATTCATAGAAATTCAACCGTAACTCCAAATTAAATAATTTATATATGAAAAATTATCAGAAAGATTCAAGGAATCCATCTGTACCATTTTCATGCATGTCAGAACAACTTATAGATGCTGTTTAGCACAAATCATATAAAGGGCATTTAAATAATCACATATGGAGTTTGAATTTGAATCTTGTATTCAAACCAACTTCATTTAATCTGTTGCTAGTTGCATTGGCTCAAAACTCATTCATTTTGCCATGTCATGATCATGCATCATATTGTGCATTGCATTGATTGTGTTCCTTTCTGTGTTGCCGGTATTTGTCCCCTCTCGATGGACGTGATACCGATGATGCGATCGTTGACACTGATGAAGACTCAATGCTATCTTCAGAAGTGACAGGCAAGCAAAACCCCCTTGTTCATTCCGATACAATCCCACTCTCTCGCTCCTGCTCTCTTTTACTGCATTAGGACAACATCGATTCATCTGTTACTTGCTGCGGTAGCTGAACCCTTTATCCTTTGCATGACCTGTCATTGCCACAGTAAATAGATGAAACCCACTAGCATGAGTAGGAGTTGTTTGAGCCCTGATGTGCCTACTCATTTATGCTTGTTTGTCATGCCTGCTACTGCTTAGAGTTGAGTCAGGTCTGATTCATCGGGGATGAATCAGAGGCGTGTGAACATGTCCTACTGTGTGTGAGCTAAGTGTGTGAACACGATTTGGTAAAGGTAGCGGTGAGAGGCCATGTAGGAGTACATGGTGGGTTGTCTCATTGCAGCCGTCCTCAGGAACTAAGTTCTGTGTTTGTGATCCATGATTCAGCTACTACCATGCATTGGGCCCTGAAATATGACCCCGCTCAACTTCTTATTCACCCTTGTCCTCTGTCCAGGAGTTGCAAGTAGTTTCTGGTGTTTTTAGTATGCTGGAGGCCGTGGACAGCGCTGACCGTAGGGGTGGGCTGTGATGCGGTAGGCACGTGGCCGGGTAAACCGGGCACCCGTTTGGTGTCACGGAACCCTGTTCACATTGTTTGGGGCTGTGAGCGAAACTCCGTCCGGATCTCCTCATGGATGGAACCCGAATAGGCGATAAACCTGGACTAGAGACTTAGGTGTTTAGATAGGTCGTGGTCTACACCCTCGTCGGCTTTCGCTTGAAGTCTGCCGAGCACATGTCGTGTGCAGACGCTAAGTGGTGGAAACATGTATGAAGAAGTACACCCCTGCAGGGTTAACATCATCTATTCGAATAGCCGTGTCCGCGGTAAAGGACTTCTGGGTTGCTTATATCAGTTCATAGACAAGTGAAAGTGGATACCCTAAAATACGCAAGATAAGCGTGAGTGCTACGGATGGCGTTCTCGTAGGGAGACGGGAGCGGATCCATAGTGGTGTATTGATATGGTGAATATGTGGACTCGTGTGCGCCACCTCAAAAGAGTTACTTGCAGTCGTAGTTTAGGATAGCCACCGAGTCAAAGCTGGCTTGCTGCAGTTAAACCCCACCATCCCCTTGTTGAAAATGATGCATATGTAGTTAGTTCTGATGTAAGTCTTGCTGGGTACATTTGTACTCACGTTTGCCTATTTTATGTTTTTGCAGAGAGACTTCAGTCTCACTAGTAGTTCCACGTGGACTTCGACGTTTAGCTTGATACCTCAGCTATGATCTTGTGCCCTCGGCAGGATCTGATAGATAGTCAGGCTTCTCAGCCTTTTCATCTATAGATGTCTGTACCCAGACATGATAGCTTCCGCTTGTGCTTTGACTTGTATGCTCTGAGTGTTGGGTCATGAGACCCATGTTTGTAATATCTCGCTCCTCGGAGCCTATTGATTAAATACTTGAGTCGTAGAGCCATGTTGTGATGCCATGTTGTATTTGCACATATCGAGCATATTGTGTGTATGTTATTGAAATGCTTGGTATGTGTGGGATCTGACCATCTAGTTGTTTATCTTTAGTAGCCTCTCTTACCGGGAAATGTCTCCTAGTGTTTCCATTGAGCCTTGGTAGCTTGCTACTGCTCCGGAACACTTAGGATGGCCGGCATGTGTCCTTCTTCGTTCCTGTGTCTGTCCCTTCGGGGAAAAGTCACGCGATGAATACCGGAGTCCTGTTAGCCCGCTACAGCCCGGTTCACCGGAGTCCTGCTAGCCCAGTGCTACAGCCTGGATTCACTCGCTGATGACCGACACGTTCGATGCTGGGTCATGGATGCCTGTCCCTGTAAGTTTGTGCCACTTTGGGTTTACGACTAGCCATGTCAGCCCGGGCTCCTTATCATATGGATGCTAGCGACACTGTCATATACGTGTGCCAAAAGACGCAAACGGTCCCAGGTAAAGGTAAGGCGACACCCGTGGGAATACCGTGCGTGAGGCCGCAAAGTGATATGAAGTGTTACATGCTAGATCTATGTGGCACTGAGTCGGGGTCCTGACATTGTCGGTTATCTCTTCACTTCCTAAGCTCGTAATCTCATTTGTGATAAGAGCAAGCCTAGAGTACATTTCAGTGACACCTTCACCATCCTTCATTTTGAACTTGCCAAGTTGACTTTGGAGCACATACAATTTGGATTCCTTGACGGAGTCGGTACCTTCATGCATATCAATTAAAGTATCCCAAATTTCCTTTGCATTCTCAAGATGGCTGATTTTGTTGAATTCTTCGGGGCACAATCCGTTGAAGAGGATATCACAAGCTTGAGAGTTGTATTGCAACATCTTCAACTCATCCGCACTAGCTTCACGGTTCGGTTCTCTCCCATCAAAGAATTCACCTTGCAAGCCAATACACACAATAGCCCAAACGGCGGGGTTATGTCCGAGAATATGCATTTTCATCTTATGCTTCCAACTAGCAAAATTAGTACCATCAAAGCAAGGACCTCTACGGTGATAGTTTCCCTTGCTAGACGCCATACTCTCCTAGGTTGTGAAACCAAGGCTATGACCACCAAAAGGTATGGAAATCAAAGCAAATGGAGATCAAAGCTCTGATACCACCTGTAGGATCTTTAAGTATGTCTAGAGGGGGGTGATTAGACTACTTGACCAATTAAAGACTTAACCTTTTCCCAATTTTAGTCTTTAGCAGATTTTAACTATCTTAGCATAAGTCAAGCAATCTTCACACAATTCAAGCAAGCATGCAAAGAGTATATGAGCAGCGGAAAGTAAAGCATGCAACTTGCAAGAATGTAAAGGGGAAGGGTTTGGAGGATTCAAACGCAATTGGAGACACGGATGTTTTTGTCGTGGTTCCGATAGGTGGTGCTATCGTACATCCACGTTTATGGAGACTTCAAACCACAAAGGGTAACGATTGCGTGAGTCCACGGAGGGCTCCACCCACGAAGGGTCCATGAAGAAGCAACCTTGTCTATCCCACCATGGCCGTCGCCCATGAAGGACTTGCCTCACTAGCGGTAGATCTTCATGAAGTAGGCGATCTCCTTGCCCTTACAAACTCCTTGGTTCAACTTCACAATCTTGTCAGAGGCTCCCAAGTGACACCTAGCCAATCTAGGAGACACCACTCTCCAAGAAGTAACAAATGGTGCGTTGATGATGAACTCCTTGCTCTTGTGCTTCAAATGATAGTCTCCCCAACACTCAACTCTCTCTCATAGGATTTGGATCTGGTGGAAAGAAGATTTGAGTGGAAAGCAACTTGGGGAAGGCTAGAGATCAAGATTCATATGGTAGGAATGGAATATCTTGGTCTCAACACATGAGTAGGTGGTTCTCTCTCAGAAATGGTAAGTTGGAAGTGTAGGTTTGTTCTGATGGCTCTCTCCATGAATGAAGAGGAGGTGGAGGGGTATATATAGCCTCCACACAAAATCTAACCGTTACACACAATTTACCAATCTCGGTGGGACCGAATCAACAAACTCGGTCAGACCGATTTAGTAAACCTAGTGACCGTTAGGGTTTTCGGTGGGACCAACATGCAACTCGGTGGGACCGATATGGTTAGGGTTAGGGCATAACGTAATCTCGGTGAGACCGATTACACAAAGTCGGTGAGACCGATTTTGGTAATAAGCTAACCAGAGAGTTGGTCAGGTAAACTCGGTGGGACCGGTTCGCTCATTTTGGTGAGACCGAAATGTTACGAAAAGGAAACAGAGAGTTTACATTGCAATCTCGGTGGGACCGATCGCTCACTTTGGTTAGACCGAAACGTTATGAAGGGAAACAGAGAGATTACAATCCCATCTCGGTGAGACCGAGATCCATATCGGTGAGACCGATTTGCCTAGGGTTTGTGGCAGTGGCTATGACATCTGAACTCGGTGGCGCCAGGTAGAAAGAATCGGTGGGGCCGAGTTTGACTTTTGGTTTGGGTCATATGTGGATATGAGAAAGTAGTTGAGGGTTTTTGGAGCATATCACTAAGCACTATGGAGCAAGAAACTCATTAAGCAACACCTCATCCCTCCTTGATAGTATTGGCTTTTCCTAGACTCAATGTGATCTTGGATCACTAAAATGTAAAATGTAGAGTCTTGAGCTTTTGGGCTTGAGCCAATCCTTTTATCCTTAGTATTTTGAGGGATCCACTTCCCTCATCCATGCCATGCCATTCATTGAGCTTTCCTGAAATATTTGTCTTGGAATAGTATTAGCCCAATGAGCTATATGTTGTTAGGAATTACCAAAACCACCTAGGGATAGTTGCACTTTCAGTTGTGTGACTCCTCAAGAGCCAAACAATGAACACGCTCTTCCTTAAGCGCATTAGAGAGGTCCGATATCTCATCGGCATAGTCACGACTATGACCTTCCATCTTAGAGATGGTTTCCTCATGAGCCTCGATCATGTCATTGGCTTCACCAAGTTGTTCCAAGAGAGCAACGAAGTGCTTCTTGGATTTTCCCTTAAGCTTTCTCATAAAAGACTCAAATTCATTTACTTCCTCATTAGACCCCTCACTTTCATCAATGCAATCTGTCAAGGAAGGATTAGTAATGATGGTAGTTTTGATGCTGGGGGTTACCTTGTTGGTGGCTTTGGCCATGAGGCATTTGGCGGTGATGTTCTCGTTGGGTGAGTCGAAGAGAGACACCCGTGGAGTTGTGGCAATGGCAACGGAGGACATGGCCATGGCTTCACTATCTTCATCATCATCCTCCTCCTCATGGTATTCTTCTTGAGCTATCAACCCTTTGGTTGGAGTCTTCTTGGTGAAGTTGTTCTTGTTGGGGAAAGACTTGGCTTTGTCTTTTCGGATGAACTTGCCACCATTGTCTTATCTCTTCTCGTAAGGGCACTCCACAACGAAGTGGCTCACATTGCCACAATTGTAACATGTTCTCACACTTTGCTTGCCCTTGAAGCCACTAGAGTTGTTCTTGTTGAAATTATGCCTTGAGTTCTTCTTCCTCCAAAATTGCCTTGAAGCAAGAGCCATCTGCTCATGGTAATCATATTTCGTATCTTCGGTGTTGCTATCCTCATCTTCATGTTCCTCCTCTTCTTCCACACTAACCTTGGCCTTCAAGGCAAGGTTGGGCTTATTTTCTCTTTGAGAACACAACACCGAATTGTCGGCGGTCTTGTCCAAGATCCTCATTGCCACAAACTCATCCAACACTTCACTTGAGGACAAGGTGTGGAAGTCCGGCCTTTGACGGATGACGGAGGACATGGCCTTGTGGTAAGGCATCATGGCCATAAGAAACTTGCTCTTGATCCTATTTTCATCTGTATCCTTGCTCCCATGATCTCCGAGTGAGACCGCGAGAGTAGTTAATCTCCGGCAAAGCTCACGAGGTTCTTCATCTTCATTCATTACAAACTCATCGGCTTCATCTTGCACCACTTCATAGTTGGAGCGTTTAATGCTTGTGCTTTCCTTGTAGAGGTAAACTACATGGTTCCATGCTTCCTTGTCCACGGTGAAGGGTCGAAGATGCGCAATATATTCGGGTGGAATTGCATCTTGGATGATGAAGAGAGCATTCTGATTGAATTGATTATCCGCGGCTTATCTTGGGGTGAAATTGCTTCGATCATGTGGATAGAAACCTTCCTCAATGATTCTCCAAAGATTAGTATTAACATGGTTTAAATGACATTTAAAGTGATAAACCCAAGAGTCAAAATCCTCATTCTTCACAATCTTGGGAGTAGAACCCGCATGATTTAAATGAGTGGAGGGAACCGGTCCTCTATAAGTAAGAGGTGGTTCAACATGAGCATAGATACCATTTCCACTTTTACCACTAGGCAAAGGAACTTTGTTACTAGAAGCTTCCTCCTTATCGAAGTTGGCATCCGCCATCTTGTTAGTGGGAGCGAACACTTCCAAAGGTGCGGTGGATAATTTAAGACCATCAAGGAACTCTTTGAACATGCCTTTGACCTCGGTCGCCATGGAGGTTTTCAATGTGTCCAAAGCCACATTGAATTTCTCATGTGAGACTGGGGATCCCCCATCGGCCATAGACGAAGAAGGATTCACACCGGGGTGCTCCTCCTCACTGTCTATAGTGTCAACCATACTCTTAGGATGGTAAATCCCTTAATTAAGAGATGAGCCTCTGATACCAATTGAAAGGATCGATATAGTTGACTAGAGGGGGTGAATAGGTAACTAACAATTTTTAGCTTTTCTTTACCAAATTAAACTTTGAATCAAAGTAGGTTGTCTAGATATGCAACTAGGTGAGCAACCTATATGATGCAACTACAATAAGCACACAAGCAAGCAAAGGATATAACACAATATAACTTGCACAAGTAAAGGTAAGAGATAACCAAGAGCGGAACCAATATAGACGAGGATGTGTTACTGAAGTTCCTTCCCCAAGAAGCCGCTAGGGCCACCGTATTCTCCTCACGCCCTCACACAATGCGAGATGCCGTGATTCCACTATTGGTGCCCTTTGAGGGAGTCCTGGATAAGGGGGTATCCGGACAGCCGGACTATGTACTTTGGCTGGACTGTTGGACTATGAAGATACAAGATAGAAGACTTCGTCCCGTGTCCGGATGGGACTCTCCTTGGCGTGGAAGGCAAGCTTGGCGAACTGGATGTAGATCTCCTCCTCTGTAAACCGACTCTGTGTAACCCTAGCCCCCTCTGGTGTCTATATAAACCGGAGGGTTTAGTCCGTAGGACACAACATAAACAATCATACCATAGGCTAGATTCTAGGGTTTAGCCTCTCTGATCTCATGGTAGATCAACTCTTGTAATACTCATATCATCAAGATCAATCAAGCAGGAAGTAGGGTATTACCTCCATCGAGAGGGCCCGAACCTGGGTAAACATCGTGTCCCCAACCTCCTGTTACCATTAGCCTTAGACGCACAGTTCGGGACCCCCTACCCGAGATCCGCCGGTTTTGACACCGACATTGGTGCTTTCATTGAGAGTTCCTCTGTGTCATCGCTGCAAGGCTAGATGGCTTCTCCAACCTTCAAGCACGCTGTCCTGGATGAGACTTTTCTCCCCGGACAGACCTTCGTGTTCGGCGGCTTCGCACTGCAGGCCAACTCGCTTGGCCATCTGGAGCAGATCGATAGCTATGCCCTGACCATCAGGTTAGGTTTGGAAACCTAAACTACACTGCCGACATCCGCGGAGACTTGATCTTCGATGGATTCGGGCCCGTGTCAGGAGCGCCGAACAATCACAACGTGCATGACCTAGATTGGCAGTCGGACAGTATTCAGAACATCGCACCTGCTACAGCTCCGGACTTCGTTCCAAAGCAGGTCGAGCCTTCCAAGGACGGGTGGATAGACCCCACCCCGGAGGCCGCACACTCCTCGGCTGTAACACCCCGGATGTAACTTTCCATCTTTGTAACTCCAACTCTTGCCATTTTCGGCTATGTGATATGATATTCCCTCCGTGGTTGGGTTTTGTCTTTTGTTTTGCATTTTATTCATGTCATGCATATCATATCATGTCATCATGTGCATCTCATTTGCATACGTGTTTGTCTCATGCATCCAAGCATTTTCCCCGTTGTCCGTTTCGCACTCCGACACTCCCACATGCACCGGCGCACCCCTCTTGTCTCTTTTCGTGTGCGGGTGTTGAACATTCTCGGAATGAACCGAGCCTTGCCAAGTGGCCCTGGTATAGCACCGGTAGACCACCTGTCAAGTTTCGGGTCATTTGGAGCTCGTTTGGTACTCCAACGGTTATCCGCATATCCGCAAAGGCCTCTTTTAAGTTGCAGCCCAACACCCCTCCAAAACAGCCCAATAACCCATCTAACTCCCCTCCATGCTCCCGGTCGTTCGATCACGATTGTGTGGGCGAAAACTACACCTCATTTGGACACTCCTAGCTCCCTCTACCTCTATATATAGATCCCTTCCCCGAAATTCCGGACGAAACCCTAGACGAACCCCTCTCCGCGCCGCCGGACACGTTCGGATCGGACCGGATGCGTCCGCCGCCGCGCCCGGACGAATCACCCGCTGCCACGTGGCGCCACCGCGCCCGCCGCGGCCCGCGCCAGGCCCGCGGGGCCCGGATCCGCCGCCGCCGGCTGCCGCCTCCGCCCGAGCTCCTCCGTCTCCGCCGCCACCGCCTCGGCGCGCCGCCGTCACGGGACCCCGCCGCCGACCGCTTCCGCCTCCGCCCGTGGCCGCTCCTCCGTCGGCGCCGCCCCGGCCGAGTTTGCCGTCCCGCTCGCCGGCCCGCGCCGCCCTCCGCCTTGATCCGCGCGATCCGGCCGAAGCGCCCCTCGCCGGCATCTTCTCCGACCTCCCCAGCTCCGTCCCCGACAACTCCGGCCGCCGTCGTCCCCGTCTCCGGCAAGCCGCGCCGCCGCCTCGATCCGGCCAGATCTCGAATAGGGTTGACTTCCTCGTCCCCCGCCCCCCCCCCCCCCCGGTTTTTTTCTCTGTCTGATATCTGCTGTTAAAATTATTGCATGTTCATTGCATCACATCTTCGCACCCGTAGCTCTGTTTCGTGCGTATAATATGTCAAATTGTTCGTCTCGAAGAGTACATCATTTCATTCCATTGCATCATTTACATTTGAGGTCATCTTGTTGCCCGAAATGCTGTTGGAAGAGGGCTTCATATCGTTAGTTTCAGATTCTAATCAGAACGAGCTCTTTTGTCATTTTTGCCATGATTGATGTGTGCATCCTATGAACTTGGTCCCTAAATGTGTTTTGAACTAGGCTATGTCTTCTTTACAGAGCTACTTACCATGTATTTTTGTGATAAATGTGGTGACTAGCACAAGCATGCAAACTAGGCTTCGTGTTAATGCTGATTTTAGTTCCTGTTCTGCTGTAATTTTGATGCCATGTAAACATGTTGCTACAGAGAGATCCATGTATAATTTGAGATACTTCAGTAAGGGTGTTTGGAAAACATGGTTTTGCTCTATCTATCCATGGTCCTGGTGGCAATTAAGGAGTAGTGTAGCATGTCATTTTCGTGCTCTACTTTTGCTTCAAATTGTTTCCTGGCAGATTGTTTACATGTTAGTCAATTTGGCCGAGGTTGTTGTAGTTGGTCCGGATATGCTATGATGTTGTTTCTTGCCATGTATAGCTTCTATGACATGTCTTCTTGATGGATGTATGCTTAGTTTATCATGAGGAGCTCTGTAGTGAGTGCATCGAGCTCACGAAGGTGCCTTCATAATTATTTCAATGCCATGCTTTGAAACTTGCTATGTTTACGTGGGTGCCATCATATTTTCTGATCCTTTTCGGCTTATGGTCAGTAAGGGACTTTTGATCTATGCTTTGAGTAGATTCATGCCATGTCTTATTTTGCTATTATAAGTTCCTGTAGCATGTTGATAACCTGCTCTGAACATTGCTTCGTGCTGCTGTTTATGCCATGTCCAACCTGGTAATTTTTTTGCACTTTCTCCATGCTTGTTTGAACCTGTTATGGTGTGAATTAGCCGTAGCTCAGTGTTCCTCTTTTGTAAAGCATCTCCTGTAGATCACTGCCATATGCTTTGTTTTCATGTTGGGGTGCTGTAGCATAGTTTATTGTTGCATGCAAAGTAGCATCGCGCTGTTAATCGCAGCTCTGTGTCATTCTTGTCTTGCTTGCCATTTGCAAACCGTGCATCCGTTCCCGGTGATCTTTATATCGATTTCAACCGAAATCATCTCATTTTTCCAGTGGCATACTTGGTTTTTCAAGTTGATGCCTTGTTCATCATCTTTCCTTCCGAAGCACGCATATGCATTGCATACCACATCTCGCATATCATGACATGTTTTGCATCATGTTGCTTGTGCATTTGCACCGTGATTTATTGTGGTTCCTTGCTTGTGTTCTTGCTTTGGGTAGAGCCGGGAGACGAGAACGCTTACGAGGAACCTGTTGAGTACGCTTACGAGGATCCAGCCTTCGACAACTCTGAGAACCTTGCAGGCAAGATGATCATACCTTCGATATCACTTCTATCTTTGCTTGCTAGTACTCGCTCTTTCACTATGTTAGCCCTGCATGCCTTTGTTTACCATGCCTACCTATTGCCATGTCAAACCTCTAACCATCCTGTCCTAGCAACCGTTGATTGGTTATGTCACCGCTTTTGCTCAGCCCCTCTTATAGCATTGTTAGTTGCAGGTGAAGATGAAGGTTGTTCCAGGTCGGAACATGGATATTTTGGGATATCCCAATATCTCCTGTTTATATTAATGCACCTTGTATACTTGGTAAAGGGTGGAAGGCTCGGCCTTATGCCTGGTGACTTGTTCCACTCTTGCCGCCCTAGTTTCCATGATACCGGTGTTATGTTCCTTGAGTTTGCATTCCTTACACGGTTGGGTGATTTATGGGACCCCCTTAACAGTTTGCTTTGAATAAAACTCCCTCCAGCAAGGCCCAAACTTGGTTTTACCATTTGCCACCTAAGCCCTTTTCCCTTGGGTTTTCGCGAGCCCAAGGGTCATCTTTATTTTAACCCCCCCCCCCCCCCCGGCCAGTGCTCCTTCGAGTGTTGGTCCGAACTGAGTAGACTGCGGGGCCACCTCGGGGAAACTTGAGGGTTGGTTTTACTTGTAGGATGTCTCATCCGGTGTTGCCCTGAGAACGAGATATGTGCAGCTCCTATCGGGATTTGTCGGCACATCGGGCGGCTTTGCTGGTCTTGTTTTACCATTGTCGAAATGTTTTGCGAACCGGGATTCCGAGACTGATCGGGTCTTCCCGGGAGAAGGTCTATTCCTTCGTTGACCGTGAGAGCATGTGATGGGCTGAGTTGGGACACCCCTGCAGGGTATATAATCTTTCGAAAGCCGTGCCCGCGGTTATGAGGCAGATGGGAATTTGTTAATGTCCGGTTGTAGATAACTTGACACTTGACTTCATTAAAATGCATCAACCGAGTGTGTAGCCGTGATGGTCTCTTCTCGGCGGAGTCCGGGAAGTGAACACGGTTTGTGTTATGCTTGACGTAAGTAGTTTCAGGATCACTTCTTGATCACTTCTAGCTTCTCGACCGACGCGTTGCTTCTCTTCTCGCTCTCACTTGCGTATGTTAGCCACCATATATGCTTAGTGCTTGCCGCAGCTCCACCATATTACCCATTTGCCTACCTATGAGCTTAAATAGTCTTGATCTCGCGGGTGTGAGATTGCTGAGTCCTCGTGACTCACAGATTCTACCAAAACAGATGCAGGTGCCGAGGATACTGGCGTAGATGGCGCAACTGAGCTGAAGTGGGAATTTGATGAGGCCCTTGGTCGTTACTATGTATCGTTTCCAGATGATCAGTAGAGGTGCCCAGTCGGGACGATCGGGCATCTAGCATTTGGGGTTGTCTTCTTTTCATTTGAAATTGACCGTAGCCGGTCTATGAGTGTACTTTCAATGATGTATGAACTTAATTTATGTATTGTGTAAAGTGGCGATTGTAAGCCAACTCTCATATCCCATTCTTGTTCATTACATGGGATTGTGTGAAGATGACCCTTCTTGCGACAAAACCACCATGCGGTTATGCCTCTAAGTTGTGCTCCAACACGTGGGAGATATAGCCGCATCGTGGGTGTTACAAGTTGGTAATCAGAGCCATCCCCGACTTAGGAGCCCCCTGCTTGATTGTTTGCTGGCGATGTTGAGTCTAGAACAAAAATGTTTTGAGTCTTAGGATTATATATATCGGAGAGTAGGATTCTTTTTACTCCTCGGTCCCTTCGTCGCTCTGGTGAGGTCTCCTGACGTAGATGTTTTGACCATCCTCTTCTCAAATTTCTCTAAAAAAAATTTAGGATCACGCGGGTATCTTGGAATCGTTTCGATGGTTTTGTGACGAGAACATTGTTCTTGGTGCCTCCTGACATTTAGGGGTTGTGGCAGTGTCCCGGGGAGTTGAGCTCCGAGGTGTTGTCGTCACAATTTTATCGTTGCAGTTCTGGAATACCTGAGTTTTGCCGACATCGAAAATCTCTTTTATGCAGTTGTTGGTGAGATAACCCCGATAACCCAGTACTGGGGCGAGCTCGGGAGTATTGCCATAACTCGTATAACGGATGCTTTTCGAAGGTTGAGGTACACGATTTCCGAAGGTTTCTTGGTTATGTGTTGACGGATGGATACAGCTGGATGTAGGGATTGTTAGTTTGGGTGAGATATTGTGCTTCCCCTGTATCCCCAACACCAGATTGCATAACCAAAAAGTTTCGGGAGTTTATAGGTGGGATTCAAGTAGCTCTAGCATTTCTTCCCGCAGATATTTGGTTTGTGATTGGGTAATCCTTACCACGTATTTGTTCCAGTTGTACCTTGTTTATTTCATTCATCAATCTCTATTCAAGTGGCTTCTCACCTTAATGGACGTGTGATGTTTACTTTGGAATTCATTCGTTCATCTTTGTTCGAATGTTTATTGTGAAGACTATATGTTGCAATTTCTATCCGTTGATTCAACTTGTCTATCTGTCTATCAAGATGCTAACGGATGTCACCCTCTTCAGGATGGCTCCGCCAACGCGTCTGAATCCGGATCGCAATGATGGGAGTCAGGCGAACCCTCCACCACCACCTCCGCCTCCGGAGGCATGGCAAGCTTTGATGGCAGCCTCTAACGCCCATGCTCAGATGATGATCCAGCTCATGCAAGAGCGCAACCAAGGCCAAGGCAACCAAGGGAATCAAGGTCAAGGGCAGTTCAATCATCAGCCTCAGTTTCCTACCCTCAACCAATTCCTTGCAAATCAGCCGAAGTCTTTCAGCTATTGTGTCGAGGCCACAGACGCCGATGATTGGCTCGTGGATATCAACAAGCATTTTGAATGCAGCAATGTCAGGCCTGAGGACTATGTCAAGTTCGCTTCTTTTCAGCTCAAGGATCAGGCAGCTGATTGGTTCCAGCAATACAAGGATTCCAGAGGTGGTCGAGTGATTACTTGGACTGATTTCTGTCGGGACTTTAAAGCTCACCATATTCCTACCAGTGTTGTTGAGAGCAAGCGAGAGGAGTTCCGCAATCTCAAGCAAGGCAACATGTCAGTGTACGAATACAACAAGCAGTTTCAGAAACTTGCTCGCTTTGCTAAGCAAGATGTTCCAGATGAGAAGAGTATGATCTATCAGTTCAGAGGTGGCCTTAGAGAGGATCTGCAGTTAGCTCTCGTTCTTATTGAGCCTACTCAGTTTGATCAATTCTACAATATGGCACTCAAGCAAGAAGGTGCTCAGCTCAAGTGTGAGGCGTCTAAGAAGAGAATCAGAGATGCAGTGCAATCTTCTTCTTCCTCACAAGTGGCAGCTAAGCAGCAGAAGTTCTATCTTCCTCCTCCGTTTCGTCAGCCTTACCAACAGAAGAACTCAGGTGGTCGTGGATCTTCCCACCCACCCAACCCAAGCTATCAGAACAAGTCTCAGTCTCAAGCTCCAAGGTCAAGTGCTCCTTATCATCGTCCGCTCTCAGAAGTGACTTGCAACAAGTGCCAGCAGAAAGGCCACTACGCGAACAAATGTTTGAATCAAAGGCGCCTTCCTCCTCCTCCTCCTGTGAGATCTTCAAGCAATGCAGTGGTCAAGCATAATTCCAAGTTTGCAAAGGTCAACATGTTGAATGCAGCTCAGGCAGAGGATTCTTCAGATGTGATCATCGGTAATCTTCCAGTTAATGATATTCCTGCTAAAGTTTTATTTGATACTGGTGCATCGCATTCTTTCATGTCATACCCATTTGCATCCGAGCACAATGTGGGCACAGAGGTCTTGTCCAAAGTCATGCAAGTTGTTTCTCTGGGAAGACTTATGACTTCCAGTTTAGTTGCTCCTGATGTTTCCATCCAGATGGGCGACTACAAATTTCTGTCTTCTCCAGTTGTTCTTGGCGATTCTGATATTGATCTAATTCTTGGGATGGACTGGCTTTCTAAGCACAAGGCTCAGCTTGATTGTGCTGCCAGGCAAATTCAATTGACACACCATTCTGAGGATGTTATCATCTATGCCGCTCGTGATGAAACCATTCGGTTGTTTTCTCTCAATGAGAAGGGCGAATTGGATGCTATTTCTCAGATTCCAGTCGTTTGTGAGTACCAAGATGTCTTTCCAGAAGAGCTTCCGGGTATGCCTCCTCATCGGCCAGTCGAGTTCGTTATTGATCTTGAGCCTGGAACAGAACCCGTTTGCAAGCGTCCATACAAGCTTGGACCCAAGGAGCTGAAGGAATTGAAGAAGCAGCTCGATGAACAAGAGCGTCTGGGTTTGATCAGACCGAGTTCTTCCCCATGGGGTTGTGGAGTTCTTTTTGTCCAGAAGAAGGATGGCACGGACCGACTTTGTGTCGATTACCGTCCATTGAACAAGAAGACAATCAAGAACAAGTACCCACTTCCCAACATCAATGAGCTTTTCGAGCAACTCAAAGGGGCTAAAGTATTCTCCAAGCTTGACCTTCGTATGGGTTATCATCAGATTCGCATTCGTGAACAAGACATTCCCAAGACAGCATTCAGAACAAGCTATGGTTCTTATGAATATACTGTCATGTCTTTCGGCCTTGTCAATGCTCCTCCAACATTCTCTCGCATGATGAACTTTATCTTCAACCCCTACACCAATGAATTTGTTTTGGTGTATCTCGATGATATTTTGGTCTTCTCCAAGAATAAGCAGGATCATGCCAAACATTTGCGATTGGTGCTCGACAAGCTCAGAGAGCATCAATTCTATGCGAAGTTTTCCAAATGTGAGTTCTGGCTTGATGAAGTTCTTTATCTTGGTCACATCATCTCCGCCAAGGGAATTGCTGTTAATCCGGCGAAGGTTTCTGCAGTTCTAAATTGGGAACCTCCTCAGAATGTCAAGCAGCTCCGCAGTTTTCTCGGTCTTGCAAGCTATTGCCGAAGATTCGTTGAGAACTTCTCTAAGATTGCAAAGCCTCTTTCCAACCTCCTCCAGAAGCATGTCAAGTATGTCTGGACGCCTGAGTGCGACGTTGCTTTCAACACCCTCAAAGAGAAGCTAGTCACAGCTCCTGTTTTGACTCCTCCTGATGAATCCAAGCCATTCGAAGTTTTCTGTGATGCTTCCCTTCAAGGTCTCGGTGCTGTGTTGATGCAAGAGAAAAAAGTTGTGGCCTATACCTCTCATCAGTTAAAGCCCAACGAAAAGAACTACCCCACTCACGATCTTGAGTTGGCGGCAGTTGTCCATGCATTGATAACATGGAGACATCTCTTATTGGGAAGGCAAGTGGACATTTTCACCGATCACAAGAGCCTCAAGTATATCTTCACTCAACCCAACCTTAATCTCAGGCAAACTCGATGGGTCGAAATGATTCAGGAGTACAATCCGAGTATTGAATATACTCCTGGCAAGGCGAATGTGATTGCAGATGCTCTGAGCAGAAAGGCTTATTGCAACAGTCTAATTCTCAAGCCGTTTCAACCGGATCTTTGTGAGGCTTTCTGCAAGCTGAATCTTCAAGTTGTTCCTCAAGGCTTTCTTGCCAACCTCATAGTCTCTCCTACTTTGGAAGATCAAATTCGTGAGGCACAACTCCTGGATACCATGGTGAAGAAGGTGAAACATGGTATTGACAAGGGCATTCCTAAATACAAGTGCTATCGCTTGGATGACGAAGATACTCTTTTCTTCGAGGATCGAATTGTGGTTCCAAAAGGTGATCTGAGAAAAGTCATCATGAATGAGGCACACAATTCCCTCCTATCCATTCATCATGGAAGTACAAAGATGTACCATGACCTCAAGCAGTCGTATTGGTGGACTCGAATGAAGCGAGAGATTGCTCAATTCGTGAATGAATGTGATGTCTGCAGAAGAGTGAAAGCAGAACACCAACGACCAGCTGGTCTCCTTCAACCTCTTGCTATTCCGGAATGGAAGTTTGACCATATCGAGATGGACTTCGTGACTGGTTTTCCTAAGTCCAAGCGTGGAAATGATGCTATCTTCGTTGTCATTGACAAGCTTACCAAAGTGGCTCATTTTCTTCCTATCAAAGAATCTATCACAACAGCTCAGCTGGCAGAGCTATAAACCTCCAGAATTGTCTCCTTGCATGGCATTCCACAATTGATATCTTCAGATCGTGGAAGCATCTTCACTTCTAAGTTCTGGGACTCCTTTCAGACGGCCATGGGTTCCAACATTCGTTTCAGCACAGCTTTCCATCCTCAAACAAGTGGCCAAGTCGAGCGAGTCAATCAAATCCTTGAAGATATGCTCAGGGCTTGTGTCATCTCTTTCGGTATGAAGTGGGAAGATTGTCTTCCATATGCCGAGTTCTCTTACAACAACAGCTTCCAAGCGAGTTCGGGCAAGGCCCCATTCGAAATTCTCTATGGCAGAAAGTGCCGTACTCCTCTCAACTGGTCTGAGACAGGTGAACGCCAACTTCTTGGCAACGACTTGATCACAGAAGCCGAAGAAATGTGCAAAGTCATTCGTGAGAATCTCAAAGCCACGCAATCGCGACAGAAGAGTTACTATGATAGCAAGCACCGTGACTTGGCTTTTGAAATCGAAGACCATGTCTATCTCCGCATCTCTCCAATGAAAGGCACTCGTAGCTTCGGTATCAAAGGGAAGCTTGCCCCTAGATACGTGGGTCCTTTCAAGATCATTGGCAAAAGAGGCGATCTCGCCTATCAACTTGAGCTTCCATCCAACTTTGCAAACGTGCACGATGTGTTTCACGTGTCACAGCTTCGCAAGTGCTTCAAGACTCCTGAGCGCACTATCAACTTCGAAGAGATCGACCTCCAAGAAGATCTCTCTTATCATGAGCACCCCGTTGCTATTCTCGAAGAAACCGAGCGCAAGACTCGCAACAAGTCAATCAAATTCCTGAAAGTGAAGTGGTCACACCATTCCGACCGAGAAGCCACCTGGGAGCGCGAGGATCACCTCCGTTCCGAATATCCGGAGTTCTTTCAGTCCTAGATCTCGGGACGAGATCCTCTTGTAGTGGTGGAGTGTTGTAACACCCCGGATGTAACTTTCCATCTTTGTAACTCCAACTCTTGTCATTTTCGGCTCTGTGATATGATATTCCCTCTGTGGTTGGGTTTTGTCTTTTGTTTTGCATTTTATTCATGTCATGCATATCATATCATGTCATCATGTGCATCTCATTTGCATACGTGTTCGTCTCATGCATCCGAGCATTTTCCCCGTTGTCCGTTTCGCAATCCGACACTCCCACATGCACCGGCACACCCCTCTTGTCTGTTTTCGTGTACGGGTGTTGAACGTTCTCAGAATGGACCGAGCCTTGCCAAGTGGCCCTGGTATAGCACCGGTAGACCACCTGTCAAGTTTCGGGTCATTTGGAGCTCGTTTGGTACTCCAACGGTTATCCGCATATCAGCCCAACACCCCTCCAAAACAGCCCAATAACCCATCTAACTCCCCTCCATGCTCTCGGTCGTTCGATCACGATCGTGTGAGCGAAAACTAAAGACCTCATTTGGACACTCCTAGCTCCCTCTACCTCTATATATAGATCCCTTCCCCGAAATTCCGGACGAAACCCTAGACGAACCCCTCTCCGCGCCGCCGGACACATCCGGATCGGACCGGACGCGTCCGCCGCCGCGCCCGGACGAATCGCCCGCTGCCACGTCGCGCCACCGCGCCCGCCGCCGCCGAAGCCCGTCGCGGCCCGCGCCAGGCCTGCGGGGCCCAGATCCGCCGCCGCAGGCTGCCGCCTCCGCCCGAGCTCCTCCGTCTCCGTCGCCGTCGCGGGACCCCGCTGCCGACCGCTTCCGCCTCCGCCCGTGGCCGCTCCTCCGCCGGCGCCGCCCCGGCCGAGTTCGTCGTCCCGCTCGCCGGCCCGTGCCGCCCTCCGCCTCGATCCGCGCGATCCGGCCGGAGCGCCCCTCGCCGGCATCTTCTCCGACCTCCCCGGCTCCGTCCCCGACAACTCCGGACGCCGTCGTCCCCGTCTCCGGCAAGCCGTGCCGCCGCCTCGATCCGCGCGATCCGGCCAGATCTCGAATAGGGTTGACTTCCTCGTTCCCCCCCCCCCTGTTTTTTTCTCTGTCTGATATCTGCTGTTAAAATCATTGCATGTTCATTGCATCACATCTTCGCACCCGTAACTCCGTTTTGTGCGTATAATATGTCAAATTGTTCGTCTCGAAGAGTACATCATTTCATTCCATTGCATCATTTACATTTGAGGTCATCTTGATGCCCGAAATGCTGTTGGAAGAGGGCTTCATATTGTTAGTTTCAGATTCTTATCAGAACGAGCTCTTTTGTCATTTTTGCCATGATTGATGTGTGCATCCTATGAACTTGGTCCCTAAATGTGTTTTGAACTAGGCTATGTCTTCTTTACAGAGCTGCTTACCATGTATTTTTGTGATAAATGTGGTGACTAGCACAAGCATGCAAACTAGGCTTCGTGTTAATGCTGATTTTAGTTCCTGTTCTGCTGTAATTTTGATGCCATGTAAACATGTTGCTACAGAGAGATCCATGTATAATTTGAGATACTTCAGTAAGGGTGTTTTGGAAACATGGTTTTGCTCTATCCATCCATGGTCCTGGTGGCAATTAAGGAGTAGTGTAGCATGTCATTTTCATGCTCTACTTTTGCTTCAAATTGTTTCCTGGCAGATTGTTTACATGTTAGTCAATTTGGCCGAGGTTGTTGTAGTTGGTCCGGATATGCTATGATGTTGTTTCTTGCCATGTATAGCTTCTATGACATGTCTTCTTGATGGATGTATGCTTAGTTTATCATGAGGAGCTCTGTAGTGAGTGCATCGAGCTCACGAAGGTGCCTTCATAATTATTTCAATGCCATGTTTTGTTTGCTGAAATCTGTTAACGAAACTTGCTATGTTTACGTGGGTGCCATCATATTTTCTGATCCTTTTTGGCTTGTGGTCAGTAAGGGATTTTTGATCTATGCTTTGAGTAGATTCATGCCATGTATTATTTTGCTATTATAAGTTCCTGTAGCATGTTGATAACCTGCTCTGAACATTGCTTCGTGCTGCTGTTTATGCCATGTCCAACCTGATAATTTTTTTGCACTTTCTCCATGCTTGTTTGAACCTGTTATGGTGTGAATTAGCCGTAGCTCAGTGTTCCTCTTTTGTAAAGCATCTCCTGTAGATCACTGCCATATGCTTTGTTTTCATGTTGGGGTGCTGTAGCATAGTTTATTGTTGCATGCAAAGTAGCATCGCGCTGTTAATCGCAGCTCTGTGTCATTCTTGTCTTGCTTGCCATTTGCAAACCGTGCATCCGTTCCCGGTGATCTTTATATCGATTTCAACCGAAATCATCTCATTTTTCCAGTGGCATACTTGGTTTTTCAAGTTGATGCCTTGTTCATCATCTTTCCTTCCGAAGCACGCATATGCATTGCATATCACATCTCGCATATCATGACATGTTTTGCATCATGTTGCTTGTGCATTTGCACCGTGATTTATTGTGGTTCCTTGCTTGTGTTCTTGCTTTGGGTAGAGCCGGGAGAAGAGAATGCTTACGAGGAACCTGTTGAGTACGCTTACGAGGATCCAGCCTTCGACAACTCTGAGAACCTTGCAGGCAAGATGATCATACCTTCGATATCACTTCTATCTTTGCTTGCTAGTACTCGCTCTTTCCCTATGTTAGCCCTGCATGCCTTTGTTTACCATGCCTACCTATTGCCATGTCAAACCTCTAACCATCCTGTCCTAGCAACCGTTGATTGGCTATGTCACCGCTTTTGCTCAGCCCCTCTTATAGCATTGTTAGTTGCAGGTGAAGATGAAGGTTGTTCCAGGTCGGAACATGGAAATTTTGGGATATCACAATATCTCCTGTTTATATTAATGCACCTTATATACTTGGTAAAGGGTGGAAGGCTCGGCCTTATGCCTGGTGACTTGTTCCACTCTTGCCGCCCTAGTTTCCGTGAAACCGGTATTATGTTCCTTGAGTTTGCGTTCCTTACACGGTTGGGTGATTTATGGGACCCCCTTAACAGTTCGCTTTGAATAAAACTCCTCCAGCAAGGCCCAAACTTGGTTTTACCATTTGCCACCTAAGCCCTTTTCCCTTGGGTTTTCGCGAGCCCAAGGGTCATCTTTATTTTAACCCCCCCGGGCCAGTGCTCCTTCGAGTGTTGGTCCGAACTGAGTAGACTACGGGGCCACCTCGGGGAAACTTGAGGGTTGGTTTTACTTGTAGGATGTCTCATCCAGTGTTGCCCTGAGAACGAGATATGTGCAGCTCCTATCGGGGTTTGTCGGCACATCAGGCGGCTTTGCTGGTCTTGTTTTACCATTGTTGAAATGTTTTGCGAACTGGGATTCTGAGACTGATCGGGTCTTCCCGGGAGAAGGTCTATTCCTTCGTTGACCGTGAGAGCTTGTGATGGGCTGAGTTGGGACACCCCTGCAGGGTATATAATCTTTCAAAAGCCGTGCCCGCGGTTATGAGGCAGATGGGAATTTGTTAATGTCCGGTTGTAGATAACTTGACACTTGACTTCATTAAAATGCATCAACCGAGTGTGTAGCCGTGATGGTCTCTTCTCGGCGGAGCCCGGGAAGTGAACACGGTTTGTGTTATGCTTGACGTAAGTAGTTTCAGGATCACTTCTTGATCACTTCTAGCTTCTCAACCGACGCGTTGCTTCTCTTCTCGCTCTCACTTGCGTATGTTAGCCACCATATATGCTTAGTGCTTGCCGCAGCTCCACCATATTACCCTTTTGCCTACCTATGAGCTTAAATAGTCTTGATCTCGCGGGTGTGAGATTGCTGAGTCCTCGTGACTCACAGATTCTACCAAAACAGATGCAGGTGCCGAGGATACTGGCGTAGATGGCGCAACTGAGCTGAAGTGGGAATTTGATGAGGCCCTTGGTCGTTACTATGTATCGTTTCCAGATGATCAGTAGAGGTGCCTAGTCGGGACGATCGGGGATCTAGCATTTGGGGTTGTCTTCTTTTCATTTGAACTTGACCGTAGCCGGTCTATGAGTGTACTTTGAATGATGTATGAACTTAATTTATGTATTGTTTGAAGTGGCGATTGTAAGCCAACTCTCGTATCCCATTCTTGTTCATTACATGGGATTGTGTGAAGATGACCCTTCTTGCGACAAAACCACCATGCGGTTATGCCTCTAAGTCGTGCTCCGACACGTGGGAGATATAGCCGCATCGTGGGTGTTACATCGGCGTTGGAGCCGAACACAGACTCCTCCCTTAAAGGGATCTATGTCTCTGGACCCCCGGGATTCATCTTCGGCCATGTGTTCCCGACCGCGCGCATCCGTGCCCATTGAATCTAACTGGGCTCCAGTCATGGAGTTCACCGCCGCGGGTATCTTTCAGCACTCACCCTTCGGAAACGTGCTAGATTCTTTAAGGTCTCTCTCTCTCTCTCTATCAGGAGACTCCTGGCCGAACTATGTCCGGCTCGAGTAGGAAGCTGGCGACGAAGAAATTCGTTTCCCACCCACCACCCACTTAATAGCCATGGTCGATGACTTGACCGACGTGCTTAACTTCGACTCCGAAGACATCGACGGTATAGACGACGATGCGGGAGAAGAACAGGAACCACTGCCCACAGGGCGCTGGACTGCCACCTCTTCATGTGATATATATGTGGTGGATACTCCCAAAGAAACCAATGGCGATGAGGCAATGAAATATAACCCCTCAGGGAAGAAAGCAAATCATGGGCGTCATCGGCGCCGCTCCAAGCCTCGCCACAACAATACCGGCACTGGAGAAGAAAATCCAGATGGTGCCGAAGAGGAATACGATCCTGATCAACCCACCTTCGAGCAAGCCGAATAGGAACACGGGTGAGCTAGCCCAGACGAACAGGCGACGGACGGATACTTGGAGGACGATAACTATATGCCTCCCTCCGAAGACGAGGTGAGCCTCGGTGACGACGAATTCGGCGTACGAAAGGATACCATAGAGCTGGAGCGCTTCAAGCGCAGGCTTATAGCCACTGTAAGAAGCCTGAAAAAGAAGCAGCAGCAGCTCCAAGCTGACCAAGATCTGCTCGCAGACAGATGGACCGAAGTCCTGGCGACCGAGGAATATGGACTCGAACCCCCGAGCAGGGGATACCCAAAACACAAACCGCTAGAAGAAGAGGCCGAAGAGCCTGAACTTCCAGCACAAGATGAGGCTGACCGGCCACCTCGTGGCCGGGATAAAATGGAATATCAGGCCGGACACCAGCCCGCACCCCCATGCCGGTTCACTATGGCCCGGGGCAGTAAGCAGGACCTACGGGACATATTGGAAAACAACGCAGGACAACCAATATCAATCTACGGATCACGAGGGCACGCCATAGCTCATGACACCAATCGTCACGCCGGATACAATACTGATACATCCGGCCGGCCCGGACATTACCAACCAGACCCAATCGGACTACGCCGCGACATAGCCCGACACAGAGGCGCCGCACACCCCCTCTGCTTCACTGATGAAGTAATGGAACATGAATTCCCAGAAGGGTTTAAACTCGTAAATATCGAGTCATACGATGCCACAACATACCCCCGCGGTGTGAATCGAGGATTTTCTTCTCCGCATTCACATGGTCCGCGGTGATGACCTACATGCAATCAAGTATCTCCCACTCAAGCTTAAAGGGCCAGCTAGACACTGGCTGAATAGCCTGCCGGCAAACTCCATTGGCAGTTGGGAAAATCGTGAGGACGCATTCCTCGATAACTTCCAGGGCACCTATGTGCGACCACCGGATGCTGATGACTTAAGTCACATTACCCAACAGCCCGGAGAGTCACCCAGGAAATTCTGGACTCGGTTTCTAACTAAAAAGAACCAAATTGTCGATTGTCCGGACGCCGAGGCCCTGGCGGCCTTTAAGCATAATATCCATGACGAGTGGCTTGCCCGACACCTCGGACAAGAAAAAACGAAGACCATGGCGGCACTCATGACACTAATGACCCGCTTTTGCGCGGGTGAGGACAGTTGGCTGGCTCGCAACAACACCGCGCCAGGAAACCCTGGCACTTCAGATATTGAAAGTGCAACTATCCCTAGGTGGTTTTGGTAATTCATATCAACATATAGCTCATTGAGCTAATACTATTCCAAGACAAATATTTCAGGAAAGCTCAATGAATGGCATGGCATGGATGATGAAAGTGTATCCCTCAAAATATTAAGGACAAAAGGATTGGCTCAAGCTCAAAAGCTCAAGACTCTACATTTTATATTTTAGTGATCCAAGATCACATTGAGTCTATAGGAAAAGCCAATACAATCAAGGAGGGACGAGGTGTTGCTTAATGAGCTTCTTGCTTCAAGTGCTTAGTGATATGCTCCAAAAACCCTCAACTACTTTCTCATACCCACATATGACCTAAACCTAAAGTCAAAATCGGTCCCACTGATTCTCTCTATCCGGCGCCACCGAGTTCAGATGTCATAGCCACTGCCACAAACCCTAGGCAAATCAGTCTCACCAATAGGGATCTCGGTCTCACCGAGATGGGATTGTAATCTCTCTGTTTCCCTTCGTAACATTTCAGTCTAACCGAAGTGAGCGATCGGTCCCACTGAGATTGCAATGTAAACTCTCTCTTTCCCTTTCGTAACATTTCGGTCTCATTGAAAAGAGCGAATCGGTCCCAACGAGTTTACCTGACCAACTCTCTGGTTAGCTAATTACCAAAACCGGTCTCACCGAGTTTGTGTAATCAGTCTCACCGAGATTACGTTATGTCCTAAGCCTAACCATATCGGTCCCACCGAGTTGCATGTCGGTCCCACCGAAATCACTAACGGTCACTAGGTTTACTGAATCGGTCCGACCGAGTTTGTTGATTCGGTCCCACCGAGATTGGTAAATTGTGTGTAACGGTTAGATTTTGTGTGGAGGCTATATATATCCCTCCACCTCCTCTTCATTCATGGAGAGAGCCATCAGAACAAACCTACACTTCCAACTTACCATTTCTGAGAGAGAACCACCTACTCATGTGTTGAGACCAAGATATTCCATTCCTACCATATGAATCTTGATCTCTAGCCTTCCCCAAGTTGCTTTCCACTCAAATCTTCTTTCCACCAGATCCAAATCCTATGAGAGAGAGTTGAGTGTTGGGGAGACTATCATTTGAAGCACAAGAGCAAGGAGTTCATCATCAACGCACCATTTGTTACTTCTTGGAGAGTGGTGTCTCCTAGATTGGCTAGGTGTCACTTGGGAGCCTCCGACAAGATTGTGAAGTTGAACCAAGGAGTTTGTAAGGGCAAGGAGATCGCCTACTTCGTGAAGATCTACCGCTAGTGAGGCAAGTCCTTCATGGGTGACGGCCATGGTGGGATAGACAAGGTTGCTTCTTCATGGACCCTTCTTGGGTGGAGCCCTCCGTGGACTCGCGCAACCGTTACCCTTCGTGGGTTGAAGTCTCCATCAACGTGGATGTACGATAGCACCACCTATCAGAACCACGACAAACACATCCGTGTCACCAATTGCGTTTGAATTCTCTAAACCCTTCCCTTTATATTCTTGCAAGTTGCATGCTTTAATTTCCGCTGCTCATATACTCTTTGCATGCTTGCTTGAATTGTGTGAAGATTGCTTGACTTGTGCAAAGATAGCTAAAATCTGCCAAAGACTAAAATTGGGAAAAGGTTAAGTTTTTAATTGGTCAAGTAGTCTAATCACCCCCCCCTCTAGACATACTTCAAGGTCCTACAAGTGGCATCAGAGCCTTGGTCTCCATTTGCTTTGATTTCCATAGCTTTTGGTGGTCATAGCTTGGTTTCACAACCTAGGAGAGTATGGCGTCTAGCGAGGGAAATTATCACTGTAGAGGTCCTTACTTTGATGGTAATAATTTTGCTAGTTGGAAGAATAAGATGAAAATGCATATTCTCGGACATAACCCCGCCGTTTGGGCTATTGTGTGTATTGGCTTGCAAGGTGAATTCTTTGATGGGAGGGAACCAAACCGTGAAGCTAGTGCGGATGAATTTAAGATGCTGCAATACAACGCTCAAGCTTGTGATATCCTCTTTAATGGATTATGCCCTGAAGAATTCAACAAAATCAGCCGTCTTGAGAATGCAAAGGAAATTTGGGATACTTTGATTGATATGCATGAAGGTACCGACTCCATCAAGGATTCCAAGTTGGATGTGCTCCAAAGTCAGCTTGACAAGTTCAAAATGAAGGATGGTGAAGGTGTCGCTGAAATGTACTCTAGGCTTGCTCTTATCACAAATGAGATTGCTGGCTTAGGAAGTGAAGAGATGACCGACAGATTCCATCAAGAAAATCCTAAGAGCATTGGATGGAAAGTATGATACCGTGTGCACATTGATTTAAATGATGCCCAATTACAAGAATCTCAAGCCAACGAAAGTCATTGGTAGAATCGTTGCTCATGAGATGTCACTCAAGGATAAAGAGGAACTTCACAACAAGTCAAGTGGTGCTTACAAAGCCTCATGTGAAGCTCCTACATCATCAAGTGATAAACAAACCTTCAATGAAGAATTGAGCTTAATGATGAAGAATTTAAACAAATTCTACAAGAGTAGAAGCAAAGAAAGAAGCTGTAAGTCAAGGTCTTACAATGACAAAAGATCTTCCAGTCGAGAGCGCAATTGCTACAATTGTGGGAGACCCGGACACTATTCCGATGAGTGTACGGCACCCTACAAGAGAAGAGAAGATTCTCCCAAGAGAAGAAGTTGAAGAGAAGAATCACCACCAAGAGAGAGAAGGAGTAGAGATGATCGTTATGAACGAAGAACATCCCGGAGAAGCAAGGATTCGGAAAGGAAGGACAAGTCATCAAAGAGCTACACAAAACGAAGACATCAAGCTCATGTTGGTGAATGGGTATCCGGTTCCGACTCTGAACATCACTCCGAAAGAAGCTATCACTCCGACTCCGAACATACTCAAGCTGAAGGTGTTGCCGGTCTAGCACTTGTGTCGACCAACTCCTACGACATATTTGATTCACCAAATGAAGGAATTGGAAGATGCTTCATGGCTAAAGGCCCCAAGGTAACTCATCCCGAATATGTTGATTTCAATAATGATGAAGATGACTTGTTAGGTGATGATGATTTACTTATTGACAACTCTAGTGATGAATACTATGATGAAACGTCAATTAATCATGCAAAACAAGATAAAACGAATGACAGTGATACGGAGAAGATTGAGCTTTTAACTAAAGAACTAAACACTCTTAAGTTAGCTCATGAAACTATCTTAGGGGATCATCGAGAACTTTTGAGGACTCATGAGAAGTTACGCTTTGAAAAGCTCAATCTTGAGCAAGAGCATGAGTTCTTAAAGGCAATCAATGATGATCTTCGCAAGAAAAGTTCTTCTTACATTGCCAAGCGTTTACTCTTATCTACTTACATGCCTCAAGTCAAGTCTAGTAACAAGAACAAGAAGGATTCTTCTTCTAGTAGTAGTAACAATAATAATGCTAAATCCAATATTGTTGCTTCTAGTAGTTCTCTTGATTCCACTAATGATTCTCTTAGCCAAGTTACACTTGAGCAAGAAAATAGCTTATTGAAGGGAATTATAGAGAAAGGTGTTTACAAAAGCCTTGTCGAGAGTAAGCAATTCGAGGAAATTGTACGCAAGCAAGGAAGGCACCGGAAGAATCAAGGTGTTGGTTTTGAACGAAAGTTCAATGCCAATGGAGTTGAGTGGGAAGAAGATCAATACCCCAAGAAGAAGTTTGTTCCTCAACAAGAGAAGTATGATCCTACTTCCTTCAAGGGTACACAAGCACAAGATGATATTCCACCACAAGACCACAAGAACAAAGGCAAGGACAAGCTTCAAGAGGAGATTGATGCATTTTAAGAAGCACCTAAGGCCTTGGTCAAGTGGGTTCCCAAGACTACGTCAAGTTCTACTTCATCAAGTACACCTGCAACTCCAAGGATTCCCATCAAGATGATGTGGATCCCCAAGAAGAAGAACTAGAGAGTTCTTGAGGGTGACTCCGCCAACATTCTTCACTCATATCATTATGGCAAGGACAAGTGCAATCAACGTCCATATCTTGCACTAGTTCAAGGAGTCACAAACCCTCATGTTGGTAAGGCAAGGGACAAGGTAACCTAATGCGTTCATGGACATCATCTTGTGTGTGCATCACTCTATGTCTATGGATATTCTTGTTTGTTCCTTGTGGGACTAACCCATGTAGGTATTGAAAGTGCAACTCACTCCAAAGGATTGCTCCAAATGATCTACATCAACATTAAGCATCCACATCTTCAACACCTACATGAAGTCATCATCGACAAAACCCAAGGTTAGTTCATCCCTCTAAGGGGGGATCTCACATCTAGGGGGGGAGCTTAACTCTAAGAATTGAGTCAAAGCAACTCTAATGATGTGAACACATCAATGCATTATGTAAAAGTGGTAACCCCACTTGAGCTTAAACGATGAGTATGACCTATGATCAAATGTTCTCATTTGACTCCTAAGTCAATATACTCATATATAGATGACCTAGTCATCGCCAATTGTTTGATAGATGATAGAATTGGTTGTGCATGCTTTGCCACATATTTCATTTGCCATCTTATTGTGTGAGCATGTTGGTTGAATATTTAACTCATTCGAGGACATCCACTTGTTGCTTTGATTGATTGGTTTCTTTTTCTTTTGCCAAGTGGATGGACAAGAATGCCTAAGAACCTTCTCTAGCTATCTATGCTTTTCTTGTCTCAAACTCTATTCATGCTACATCACAAAATTTGATCAAGTCAGATTCGAACCACTCTGTGTGAGGAGCACTCGGAGTCCCCGATTCGTCATAGACTTAAACTTCCAAAACTTCTTTGTGTGTTTCTGTCTGACCGATTCTTCCATTTCAGTCATACTGAGATCACTAAGTCGATCTAGGTTTTCAATCTTGGTGCAACCAATTCGAACTTTTTGGTCTCACCAAGTTGCTGTAACTGTCAACAGTTATGCATCTCGGTGCCACCGAGTTGTTCAACTCGGTCACACCGACAGTGTCGGGCTATATATACACACGGGCAAAATTTTGAAAAAATTTCTCCAAACCTCTCACCCACGCATAGCTCGCTCTGCCTTCTAGGTCTCCGGATCGTCGACTTCGTCGCCAGCTACCTCCTATCGCTGGTCTCCACCGTCGTCAATGGAATACATCCCCGCTGTTGCCGCCGTGGCGAGTTCATCGCCGAATTAGGGTATGAACTCGATCACAGTGCTATCCTCGTCTGATTCTCAGCACATTGTGTACATTATGATTCTTGCCACGATTGAAACACATCTATCCAATCAAAACAATCCGTAGAATAGATGCGATTTGAAAATTTAGGGTTAGGTTTCTGCCGAAACCATCTCAGGCCGACCGAGTTGAAAAACTCGGTCCCACCGATTCGGCTAACGCCATTGCACTAGTAACTCTCGGTCTGACCAAGAATTGCTAATCGGTGTGACTGATTTTAGGACTCAGTGAAACCCTAGCAGTCTCGGTGCCACCGAACTGTGACTCGGTCTGACCGAGATCACTAGTTTAGGTTCCAAAACTGCTTCGGTATCACCGAGTTTGAAAATCGGTTGATCCTAAATGCTTTCTGTGGAAAACTAAAACTAAGTTTTTGAATCATTCTTTTGCAAAAATCTCTGCATTTTGTGATGCTCATCCATTCTATCTCATCCATAACTATTCACAGTGTCAGCAGTCAGAGTTCTCAACATGTCAGACCAAAGTGATAGCCAGAACAGGGAAGAAGAGAAGATTCACATGAGTGAGGGCACTAGTCCCTCCAGTTCCTCAGATGAAGGCAGCAGAAGTACTCCTAGAAATTTGCCCAAAGCAGCCACAAGAGCAAGAAGGAAGAGAACCTCAGACTCAGAGGATGAGGACTATGTGGGAGCTGAAGATGAGGCTACTTCCAAGAAAGTAGTGCTCAAAAGGGAGTATGGCTCAGCTAAGACCACAAAGCCTGGACTGAATAGGAAGGTCCCTGCCAAAAGGACACCTATGCTGAAGGTTAGAGGATCAACACAAGAACCAGAGAAACCTGATCCCAAGGAGCCAGCTGCAGAAGGAAAGAAGAGAAAGGAAAGGGTCAGAAAGACCATGGCCAGAGTTGTTGGACAACCTTCCATGATGGAAGAGGAGGAGGAAGAAGAGGTTGTTGCACCAGCACCCAAGGCACAGAAGCTGATGGGTGATGCCATAAAGTTAGGGACTGCATCATCAAAGCCCAAAGAAGCACCCAAAGCTGCCTCCAAGGCCAAATATGCACCTAAGAGGAATACCAGGAGTATACTAGTTGCTGAGAAGAACAAGGCCCCAGTGCCTGAAGTTGCTGCTGAGGAAGATGATGAAGGACAAGTCCTAAGGAAGCTCAAACCCAAGATTCCACACCACAACGATGCTCATCCAGTGGCTGAGAATATGAAGCTGAGGAAGGATGCAGGGCTCAGGCAGTGGAGATTGTCTGATCCATACGCAATCAGGAGAAGAACTGATGTAGATTACAGGTTCCACACTAAGGAACAGCAGGACTTCTATGAGACTGTGCTGTTGGATAAGAAGCCCATAGTCTGTGACATGAGGTGGGTAGACTAGAAATTCATAAAGGAAAATGAGGATCACTACCCAGGAGTATATGACAACTTTAAGGCTTGTGGAGTTGATGAGTTTGTTGGACAGAAGTTCACAAACTGGAATGATGAGCTAGTTTCTACTCCACATCTCATTTTTATCCTGATGGCAGAATATTCTGGATGTCTGAAGGTACAAGGTACCAATCAACTATTGAGGAATGGGCCAATCTGATTAATGCCCCAAAGGAGAAGGAAGATGACTTGGATGTCTACTCCAAGAAGAAGAAGGATCACAATTCCATGTCCCATATGTACAAGGAGATCCCAGACAAGGCCCTTGAAACTTTCAAGTTTGGGTCTGTCCACTTTCTTCTGTCAGGGCTGCCAACAATCAACTGGATTCTTAGGCACACTCTTTTGCCCAAGTCAGGTGACCACAACATGATTAGAGGGCATGCAATTAATATGCTTCACATTTTTGATGTGCCACAGAGATTCAAGGTCATGAGCCTCATAGTTGAGACTATCAAGAGGACAACAGCAGACCAAAAGAGAAGTTGTGGGTATGCCCCACAAATCCAGGAGCTGATCAACTCAAAGATGGGCACAGGAAAATATCTGTTGGATAAGGAAGACTTTGTTCTCTATCCATATTTTGAGGACAATCAAGTTGTCATGAATGAGAATGAACCATCATCAGTGCAAGCTCAAGAGAAGAAGGAGAAAGCAAAGATGGAGAAGGCTGCCAAGATGCCAACTCTAGAGGAGGCATCTGAGTACTTCTTGAAGAGCAAGCAGGACCAACTTGGTTACTTGATAGCATCAACTCTAAGGATTGAGAAGGGGTTGGCCACCCTAACTCAAAACCAGGAGAGCCTGGAAAGAATCATGGAACGAAAATTCTATGATTTAGAAGTCAAAGTAACTGAGATTCAGTCAGTTGTGGAGCAGCTGCAGGATGACATGCAGGAGAGGAAGGGCAGGACACTACTGATGCATTTGCCAGAGTGTCTCGAGCTCAGAGATCAGCTGCAGAGCCAGTGACAAACACAAGAGCCACTTCATCTGCACCAGCTACAGCTCCAGTGCAACCAGCTCCAGCACCAACTCCTTCAGCTCCATCCACATCAACTGAAGTCTTCGTCCAAGGAGCCATCTCTACACCACCAACTGAAGACCAAGCCTGAGAGACGATATAGTACTATGCATTTTATAGGAACTTTTTGGTAACTTGTTGCCAAAGGGGGAGAAAAATGTATAGATCATAGGCTTCGAGAGAGAGAGAGTTTGCTTTTGTTCTCTCTTGTCTTCTTGGTTGAACTTTATTTGCTTTTGCTTGCTTGAGATACTATGCTATTATCTGTGAGACATTGATGATCATGTGCTTGATCATAAGCTACACTTATGCTTGTTAGATGATATTATCTTATTTATCCTTATATGATCATTCACTTTGCTTGGTGATGAGTGCATGTATTCAATATTTATTATTTTGAGCACTCCACCAAGATGTATGTGACATGGAAGAGTAACCCATGAGCCTAATTCCTTGTACATTTGCAGTCCAAAGCAAATATTAAACTATGCACAAATTTAGGGGGAGCTCTTGCTTATCACATACTTCTCAAAGCGATGATGTTTTTCAATCCTATTATCATTTGTCGAAGCTTTGATCTATATGTTGTCATCAATTACCAAAAAGGGGGAGATTGAAAGTGCAACTATCCCTAGGTGGTTTTGGTAATTCATATCAACATATAGCTCATTGAGCTAATACTATTCCAAGACAAATATTTCAGGAAAGCTCAATGAATGGCATGGCATGGATGATGAAAGTGGATCCCTCAAAATATTAAGGACAAAAGGATTGGCTCAAGCTCAAAAGCTCAAGACTCTACATTTTATATTTTAGTCATCCAAGATCACATTCAGTCTATAGGAAAAGCCAATACTATCAAGGAGTGATGAGGTGTTGCTTAATGAGCTTCTTGCTTCAAGTGCTTAGTGATATGCTCCAAAAACCCTCAACTACTTTCTCATATCCACATATGACCTAAACCTAAAGTCAAAATCGATCCCACCGATTCTTTCTATCCGGCGCCACCGAGTTCAGATGTCATAGCCACTGCCACAAACCCTAGGCAAATCGGTCTCACCGATAGGGATCTCGGTCTCACCGAGATGGAATTGTAATCTCTCTGTTTCCCTTCATAACATTTCGATCTAACCGAAGTGAGCGATCGGTCCCACCGAGATTGCAATGTAAACTCTCTGTTTGCCTTTCGTAACATTTCGGTCTCACCAAAAAGAGCGAATCGGTCCCACCGAGTTTACCTGACCAACTCTCTGGTTAGCTAATTACCAAAATCGGTCTCACCAAGTTTGTGTAATCGGTCTCACCGAGATTACGTTATGCCCTAACCCTAACCATATCGGTCCCATCGAGTTGCATGTCGGTCCCACCGAAATCACTAACAATCACTAGGTTTACTGAATCGGTCCGACCGAGTTTGTTGATTCGGTCCCACCGAGATTGGTAAATTGTCTGTAACGGTTAGATTTTGTGTGGAGGCTATATATACCCCTCCACCTCCTCTTCATTCGTGGAGAGAGCCATCAGAACAAACCTACACTTCCAACTTACCATTTCTGAGAGAGAACCACCTACTCATGTGTTGAGACCAAGATATTCCATTCCTACCATATGAATCTTGATCTCTAGCCTTCCCCATGTTGCTTTCCACTCAAATCTTCTTTCCACCAGATCCAAATCCTATGAGAGAGAGTTGAGTGTTGGGGAGACTATCATTTGAAGCACAGGAGCAAGGAGTTCATCATCAACGCACCATTTGTTACTTCTTGGAGAGTGGTGTCTCCTAGATTGGCTAGGTGTCACTTGGGAGCCTCTGACAAGATTGTGGAGTTGAACCAAGGAGTTAAGGGCAAGGAGATCGCCTACTTCGTGAAGATCTAACGCTAGTGAGGCAAGTCCTTCGTGGGCGACAGCCATGGTGGGATAGACAAGGTTGCTTCTTCGTGGACCCTTCTTGGGTGGAGCCCTCCGTGGACTCGCGCAACCGTTACCCTTCGTGGGTTGAAGTCTCCATCGACGTGGATGTACGATAGCACCACCTATCGGAACCACGACAAAAACATCCGTGTCTCCAATTGCGTTTGAATTCTCCAAACCCTTCCCTTTACATTCTTGCAAGTTGCATGCTTTAATTTCCGTTGCTCATATACTCTTTGCATGCTTGCTTGAATTGTGTGAAGATTGCTTGACTTGTGCAAAGATAGCTAAAATCTGCCAAAGACTAAAATTGGGAAGGGTTAAGTTTTTAATTGGTCAAGTAGTCTAATCACCCCCCCCCCTCTAGACATACTTCAAGGTCCTACAGATATCCGTGACAGTAACGGAAAGCCACGGCGCAACAGACACAAGCGTCGAAACAATGGCGACAATACGGAGGATACGGCAGTCAGTGCCGGATTCAGCAACTCCAAATCCGGTCAGCGGAAGAAGCCATTCAAAAGAAATAATCTGGGATCGTCCAGTCTGGACCGCATACTCGACCGCTCGTGCCAGATTCACGGCACCCCCGATAAACCAGCCAATCACACTAACAAAGATTGCTGGGTGTTAAAACAGGCCGGCAAGATAAATGTCGAGAACAAGGACAAGGGGCTGCACAGTGATGATGACGAGGAGCCCCTGCGTCCGAACACTGGGGGACAGAAGAAACTCCCCCCCCCCCAGGTTAAAACGGTGAACATGATCTATGCCACTCACATCCCCAAACGGGAACGAAAGCGTGCACTTAGGAACGTCTATGCGATGGAGCCCGTCGCCCCAAAATTCAACCCATGGTCATCATGCCCGATCACCTTTGATCGTAGGGACCATCCCACCAGCATCCGTCACGGCAGCTCAGCCGCAATTGTCCTTGACCCAATCATCGACGGATTCCACCTCACGCGAGTCCTCATGGACGGTGGCAGCAGCCTGAACCTGCTTTATCAGGACATAGTGCGCAAAATGGGCATTGATCCGTCACGGATCAAACCCACCAAAACCACCTTCAAAGGTGTAATTCCAGGGGTAGAGGCCCGCTGCACGGGCTCAATAACACTAGAAGTGGTCTTCGGATCTCCGGATAACTTCCAAAGCAAGGAGTTAATCTTCGATATCATCCCTTTCCGTAGTGGCTATCATGCACTACTTGGACGAACTGTGTTCGCTCGTTTCAATGCGGTACCGCACTATGCATACCTCAAACTCAAGATGCCAGGACCTCGCGGGGTCATAATAGTCAATGGAAATACAGACTACTCCCTCCGTACAGAAGAACATACTGCGGCCCTCACGACAGAAATACAAAGCAGCCTCCTCCAACAAACAGCCAATTCGGCAACGACATCCCCGAACACCGTCAAGCAAGTCCGGAGTACCCCGCAACAGGACCGTCAGGCACGCCAGGAGCTCGACTAGCAATCCGGCCTCCACGTCAGGGGAATACTCAGGTGGTCCTCTTCAATGATCGTTATACCTCTTCTTACACACCCGCATGTAGCCTGCCCTTGGATAGGATATGTCAAATAGTCCTATTTCTTCTGCTTAATGCATCAATTGTACACCTACGTTTTGCCGTATTGTCCAAATAAATTGGAAGTAGTACATAGCATCAGCTTCTTATTACTATCCTCATATTTTCTGTTGAATATTTATTCAATATTGCACCCGTACATTTTGGTACGGTCGGTTTGCCAGGGGCTTCTTATCGAGCCCCATAAAATGGCAAGAAAATTCCGAACACTTTCAACAGTGCGGCACCCCGAACTTATAGCATTATATGCATCAGCTCCGAATCATGTCTTAGGTCAATAGTTGGGTTAGCCCGGCTCCCTTGTTTTTGTACCTTACATTTCGTTATATCGGCTAAGGTAGCGCAGGGAGAACTACTGCGATTGTGTCCCGGTTCTTCCGGACGAGCACCTCAGTAGAGAAAGCCGAAAACTGACCGTCATGATGCGGCGAGAGCTGGGTCGCTGTTCGCGAGGTACTAAAATCCCTAAAGATTTTTTTCTGCTTAAGGCGAGGAATCGGCCTTGCCCGATTTAGGCGTGTATAACGCCCCAGTTTGGCTTTCCGAATACTAGGGGCTTTGCCGAAATTTAAAATTATAGACTTCTATGGCCAAGTGAGAGTTATAAACCCGAATAGTCTGATTGCTTGGTTCGCTGCACTAAACACCTCCTTAAAGGACCAAGAATTTGGATAAAGAGTGTTTGGGTTTCCGCAAACACCCCAGTACTAGTTACAAGGGGGCGGAAGCCGACGACTGGCCTACTTTCAGATTTTGATAAACGGCCGCAGAGAAGGTAATATTTTAAATCAAACAAAGTGTTACATAGCACAAATAAACCCGTTCTCATATTACATGGACGACATGAGTACATTTACTAGAAAATAATGTTCTTAGGACATTCATTCGCCACAAACCGAGCGCCTTTTATAACGCCATCATAATACATTTTGGTATAGCGGTGCTCCTTGCCCTTCGGGGGTCCATCCTTCACGAGCTTCTCAGCATCCAGTTTGCCCCAATGCATCTTCGCGCGGGCAAAGGCCCGTCGGGCCCCCTCAATACATACGGATTGCTTGATAACTTCTAGCTGTGGACAGGCATGCACCATCCGCTTCACCAGGCCAAAGTAGCTGCCGGGCAGGGGCACGCCAGGCCACATCCGGACTATGAGGTCCCTCATGGCCTGTTCGGCCGCATTGTGGAGTTCGACCAGCTGCTTCAGTTGGTCACTCAGAGGCATCGGGTGTTTGGCCCCAGTATATTGGGACCAGAACAGCTCTCCGTAGAGCTCCCCTCTTCAGCGCGATAGAACTCTGGGGCATCCAAAATGCTGCGTGGCAGATATGCGAATGCCCCTGGAGAGCTCCGGATTCGTGTAAGTAAAAGAAATGACTCCTCCACATGCTTGCTTTGCATAAAGAATGCCTTACCCTCTGCTATCTTCTTGGCCGCTTGGATTTCTTGGAGGGCCTATTGGGCTTCGGCCTTGGCATTGGCCGCGCTCTGGAGGGCCTTCGCAAGCTCAAAAGCTTGCGTCTTGTAGTCATGCTCCAGGGAGTCGAACTTCTTGTTGAGCTCCTGGAGCTCCTGCTGTACCTCTCCCACCCGAGCATCTTGTTTCTCTCGCTCGGTGCGCTCCGTATCCGCCTTGTCTTCGGTCGTGGACAACACTTCCTTCAGGGCCGCCACTTCGGTTGCGGTCCCTATCAAAAGCCATGATGCTTTTTATTAGCATCACCAACTTTTCATGCTCTATACGACATATGGGCGGGGTTTTTCTTACCTTTGTTCACCTCGAGCTGCTTCTTCACGAGGCCGAGCTCTTCTTCGGCCTACCCCAGTTTGCGCTTGAGTCCGGCATCCTCAGCCGTGCACGCAGCGGCGGTCAGCAGCAGCGCCTGTTTGATTCATACAGACAAAAAACTATTAGCTTCCTGCGGTTTTTTAGTTGACCCTCCGTTTGGCTTTTCTTTCCGAACACCAACCAGAGTATCAGGGACTACTGTCTATCGGGTGATATTTCCTCACACTTTCTTTACCTCAAAGCCTGTTAGCAGGCTGGTGCAGGCTTCAGTCAATCCGCTCTTGGCGGACCGAACCTTCTCAATCACCGTACCCATAAGTGTATGGTGTTCATCCTCGATGGAAGCGCCTCGAAGCACTTCCAACAAATTGCCCAATGCCTCCGGCTGGGCGGAGGTCATCGGCACGGTCGGCTTGCCCTCCTTCGCGAGGGACTGCTTACCGGAATCCGGAACCTTTGTAGGCTCCGGCGCAGTAACCGGCTGGGAGCCACACTTGTTGTGGCTCCCGTCAGCATAATCCATGGGGTTCTCATCCCCCATGTGTCCGGCGCCCAAGATTTTGCCTTGGGGCGTCTCCGGAACCGCCACCTCCTGTTCTGGCATCCTCCGGGACAACACCTCGGTGTCATCCACAGGTCGTGGGGAGGTTGCCGTCGGGAGTGAATTCATCTCTGACTCGTTCAGGGACTCCTCCGAAGAGGACTCCTCAATATTGGACCCGGCCGGACTGCATAAACGTGTTTGGCATCATTACAAACCATAAGGTCAAAGTCCCATGACAAATATTATGGAATGCGGATACTTACGACCTCGCCCGGGGTTTGCCCCTGGGCAGCCACTCCTTGTCGCTGAAAGCGGCGGTAGTGGAGTGATCTGGAAGGGACGCTTTTCCCTTCTTCAACGTCCCAGCCTCCCCCGGCGGGGCAGCCTTCCTTTTCTTCTCCTTCCTAGCACGGGGAGGAGGCATCTCTTCGTGTTCTCCCCCGTCTTCGGGGGAAATCTTCCTCGTCGTCTTCGGATGACGACTCTATCACGGCCTTGCGCCGGGGACCTTTTCTGGTCACCGCGGCCACCTTCTTGGACCCTTCGACCCCCTTAGTTGAGGCGGCCTTCTTCTTCCTCTCCTCCCCTTCATGGGAGGAGTGTGCCTCGTCATCTTCTGGCGAGGCGTCTGGTGCGGCCTCGCGCCGGAGACCCTTCCGGGTCCCTGCGGCTTTCTTTTCGGCCTTTTTCTCTGGCACCTTGTATGGAGTCGGAACCAGCATCTCCGCCAGGAGTGCGCTTACTGGGTCCTCAGGCAATGGAGCCGGACAGTCAATCCGCTCCGGCTTCTCCACCCAATCATGTTCGGTCAACATAGTGACCTAAGAACCCTCCCACAAATGTACTCGGAAGGAAACATCTTTTAATAACCAGAGGACTTACTGGACTGGCAAGGTGTGTTGCGCTGAGCCCCCGGTCCTCAGAAAGAGGAGGAGGGACTGCGCCGGTCTTGAACAGAACCTTCCAGATTTCTTTGTGCATTGTGTCGAAGAGCTCTAGCAGCATCTGGTGTTCGGCCGGGTCAAACTCCCACATATCAAATGCCCGTCTTTGACACGGGAGAATCTGGTGAATGAGCATGACCTGGACCACGTTGACAAGCTTGATCTTCTTGTCCCTCATACTTCTGATGCAGGTCTCGAGTCCGGTCAGCTCCGTGGGTTTGCCCCAGGCCAGGCCCTTCTTCTCCCAGGAAGTGAGCCGCATGGGGATTCCGGATCTGAATTTGGGGGCCGCCACCCAGTTGGCGTCGCGCGGCTCGGTGATGTAGAACCACCCTGATTGGCACCCCTTTATGGTCTCCATGAAGGAGCCATCAAGCCATGTAACATTGGGCATTTTTTCCACCATGGCACCTTCGTACTCTGCCTGTTGGTCGCTCACTATCTTCGGCTTCACGCGGAAGATTTTCAACCACAGGCCGAAGTGGGGCTTGATGCGGAGGAAGGCCTCGCACACGACGATGAACGTCGAGATGTTGAGGACGAAATTTGGGGCCAGATCATGAAAATCTAGCCCGTAGTAGTACATGAGCCCGCGGACAAAAGGGTGGAGTGGAAATCCTAGTCCACGGACGAAATGAGGGAGAAATACTACTCTCTCCCGAGACTTTGGAGTGGGGGTAATCTGTCCCTCCGCCGGAAGCCTGTGCGCGATGCTCTCGGCCAGGTATCCGGCCTCCCGAAGCTTGGTGATGTTCTCCTCTATGACAGAGGAGGCCATCCACTTGCCTCCCGCTCCGAACATGGTGCGATCCTACGGAGAAGGTGAGAACTTGGGCGCTGGAGCTCGAGGGTGCGAGAACGGATGAACAAAGGAGGAAGAAGGCATGGGTGAAAAGGGAGATCTCTGTCCCTTTATAAAGGCGATGTAGAATGTACGCCTCCCCGCTTGCCTCTCGAAATCTCTTATCTTTCCAAGCGCCTCGATTAATGGCGCTGGTTGGGTTACCCAAACCCGTATTGATGGAGATCCCGCGATAAGGGGACACGATATCTGCCTTGACAAGACATGCCAAAGAAACCACCTCGCAGTATGTGCGGAAGCGGGTTGTAAAAAACGGTTCGAATAAAAACCGAGCCGTGGCGTGATGTCACTTTTCGAAGAATTGTCAGCAGATCAGATTCGTGGATTATTATTCTCTCTATGGTGGTATATGGAATTTATCTTGCACAGCCAGACACGGTCCTTGTGTTCGGAATTTATCTTGGAGTATTCGGAGATGGAACCCGCCTCGCAATGTCGAAGACAATCTACGCGTCGGACTCATCGTCATTGAAGCCTGGTTCAGGGGCTACTGAGGGAGTCCTGGATAAGGGGGTATCCGGACAGCCGGACTATGTACTTTGGCCGGACTGTTGGACTATGAAGATACAAGATAGAAGACTCCGTCCCGTGTCCGGATGGGAATCTCCTTGGCGTGGAAGGCAAGCTTGGCAATTCAGATGTAGATCTCCTCCTTTGTAAACCGACTCTGTGTAACCCTAGCCCCCTCCGATGTCTATATAAACCAGAGGGTTTAGTACGTAGGACACAACATAAACAATCATACCATAGGCTAGCTTCTAGGGTTTAGCCTCTCTGATCTCGTGGTAGATCAACTCTTGTAATACTCATATCATCAAGATCAATCAAGCAGGAAGTAGGGTATTACCTCCATCGAGAGGGCCCAAACCTGGGTAAACATCGTGTCCCCAGCCTCCTGTTACCATTAGCCTTAGACGCACAGTTCGGAACCCCCTACCCGAGATCCATCGGTTTTGACACCGACACCCTTGGAGGCGGCGATCGAACCTTTACAAACAAGGTTGGGGCAATCTCCACAACTTAATTGGAGGCTCCCAATGACACCATGAAGCTTCACCACAATGGACTATGGCTCCGCGGTGACCTTAACCGTCTAGGGTGCTCAAACACCCAAGAGTAACAAGATCTGCAAGGGATTAGTGGGGGGATCAAATTTCTCTTGGTGGAAGTGTAGATCGAGGCCTTCTCAACCAATACCTAGAGAATCAACAAGTTTGATTGGTTAGGGAGAGAGATCGGGTGAAAATGGAGCTTAGAGCATCAATGGAGCTTAGAGATGGAAGAGGTAGTCAAATCAGAGAAGAAGACTCCCCTTATATAGTGTAAGAACAAATCCAACCCTTATCCACCAACTCGGCCTACGACACGCGGTACTACCGCACCATACAAGCAGTACTACCGCACGGGCATGCGGTACTACCGCGGTACTACCGCTGGCACGGCAGGGGCCAGGACTAGTCCTGATGTGCTAAGACAGGGAACGGAAGAACCACTGGTGCGGTATTACCACGCCCCCTTGCGGTACTACCGCAATGCAGGGATAGTCTAGGCTGAGAAGGCACGGACATAAAAAATTACATCCGTGACTACTTCCGTTGAGTTTAGGTCTATGCAAAAATCCAACACGGTACTACCGCAAGCCTGGAGTGGTACTACACTGTAGGGCGCGGATGTAAAAAATTACATCCCCCCTACTTCCGCTCATGCTGCTGTGCCTGGCCAGAGCTCATGGTACTACCACGCCGAAGGCGCGTTACTAACGCGTAGAGCACGGATGTAAAAAATTACATCGGCCCCTACTACCGCTCGAGCAGCTGCGCCTGGCCTGAGGCCATGGTACTACCGCTCCCAAGGAGTGGTACTACCGTGAGCACCTATGGTACTACCGTGCTGGAGCCCGGTACTACCGCGAGGGCCTGAGGTAGTACCGCTCTGCAGAGCAGTACTACCGCCCCTGCCTCAGTTCAACAACATTAGGAGTCCTTCATTTTGCAGAGACACGGAGAGACGGAGGATGCTCCAAAGAGCCAAAGGAAAGGTGGTGCAAAACGGGACAGACGTGTACGTGAGATTCCACCCAAACCTTTCCAACGCGGACCCCCTCTTAATAGTATGGCTTTCCTACGACTCAAATCCACCGAAAAGAAACATAGAGAAACACCGTCTTCAATAGTCTTCGAGGGGCACCAAATTGTCTTGTGTTTAGACATGATATATCTGAAATGCTCAATACACACGATTAGTCCGCAAAAGCATTGTCATCAATCACCAAAACTATTAAGGGATAAATATGCCCTTATAACCTCCCCCCTTTTGGTGGATTGATGACAATACAGGATTTGCACATAAGGATATAAAATGAAGCAATGGCAAACCCACCATCTATAAAATATAGACGAGCTCCCCCTGGATGTGTGCACTCTAGAGAAGTGCTTTGGACAACATGGCACACATACTAGGATCAACACTCCCCCTATATTTTATACACAAGGCATCTCTTGCAACGATAAAACTGACACTAAGCAAGTAGGCAAGATGATGAAAAATAACATAAAGAGAAGGGCACAAGATAGCATAGGATCACGCACTACTAAGTAACAAAGACAATAAGATACGCTAGAGTGCATATGTCTTATGCCATATGATAGATAACTTAGTCTTACGAGCACAAACCAAATCAAAGCAAACTAGGTTCAATAGATGAAAAGCAAAAAGCAACAAGGCTAAAGACATGACACAAGACGCGAAAATCCTACACCCTCTCCCCCTTTGGCATCGAGACACCAAAAAGGCAGAGAGGACACCTATGACACAGGTGGTAGCTCAGGCTGAAAACGACTCCCCGTCGGTCTCGGCAGTGGGAATAGTCTCCTCCTCTGACTCCGTCCACTGATACTCCTTCTTGGCTATCCAGGCAACCTCCGGAGTGATGATTTCCTCTAAGCCACTGTGCACAATCTCGCCAAAGGTCCTCAAAATCTTCTTATCGTGATGGCGACTCTCCTTGGAGGCAACATGGGCCCTGTACTGCCCTCGGGTCTGCATGCATAACAGAGCCTTCATCTTCTTCTTCAGCTTCTTAGCCCAAGAGGGCTCAGTAGAGGGAGGAGTGTATCCATTAGAATTGTCCTCATTCGCTTCCTCCTCCTCGATATCATCCTCATCCACATCCATCTTGGTAGCCTCGGCCTCGGCACTGGTGGTGGTGTTAGCCCATTGGCTCTTGATGCGGAGTTTGATGGGCTCATGACGAATCCAGCTGGGGGCAACAAACTCATCATCGGGATAGAGATTCTCCCAAGTCTTTGTGAACAAGAGAAACAGGTAAGGCCCATAGATGGGGACCTTACGGTTGAACACCGCAAAATGAAGCTCGCACCACATGATATGTGAGACATCAAGTGCTTGCTTCTGAGCATGACGCGCCTCCTCACAAAGGAGCATCATATCCACAAGATAGGCATGCACCTTGTCCTTGTCACCAATGCGCGGGAAGAGGGAGTTGCGGAAGATCCGATGCATGATGTCAAGGAAGGAGTTCAGCACCCACACCTTCTTCTTACTAGGAAGCATCTTCTCAACAAAGAAGGGCTGAAGCTTGTTATTGTTGGCTGACTCAGGGTTGGCATGAGGGCGAACACCAACGGGCGTGTCGAGCCCCGTATCAGGAACGTGAAGCAAATCCATGAAGTCCTTCCACTTAGCAGTCTTTTGTTGACCATTGGTCATCCATGTGATGGTCCTTGGATCATCAGAATGGAAGTGGACCAAAGCAAAGAACTGAGCCACAATCTCTGGGTCAAAGTCCAGGTGAAAGGTAAGCATGTGCTCAATGCCAAATTGCTCCACCAGGTCCAAAGCCTCACCAAAATAGTCACAGTGCTTATCCTGCCTCATGTGATTCATGTCAATCCAGTGCACGTCCACGTAGATGTTCTGCTTGGCCTTGATCACATCCAGATAGATAAGGTTCTGCTGCTTGGTCCAGAACAGATCATTCCCTCTAAAGTTGGCACGGGGATTTGTTGGGGAACATTGCAGAAAATTAAAATTTTTCCTACGGTTTCACCAAGATCCATCTATGAGTTCATCTAAGCAACGAGTCAAGGGAGAGAGTTTGCATCTACATACCACTTGTAGATCGCGTGCGGAAGCTTGCAAGGTGATGATGTAGTCGTACTCGACGTGATCCAAATCATCGATGACCAGCGCCGAACGGACGGCACCTCCGCGTTCAACACACGTACGGGACGGGAGACGTCTCCTCCTTCTTGATCCAGCAAGGGGGAAGGAGAGGTTGATGAAGATCAAGCAGCACGACGGCGTGGTGGTGGATGCAGGGCGTCACAGCAGCAGGGCTTCGCCGAGACTACGAGGGAGAGACGTAACGGGGGGAGATGGAGGCGCCAGGGGCTGGTGTATGAAGTCCCTCCTCTCCCCCACTATATATAGGGGTGCCAGGGGGGCGCCGGCCCTAGTAGATGAGATCTACTAGGGGGGCGGTGGCCTAGGGGAGGTTTCCCTCCCCCCCAAGGCACCTAGGGGTGCCTTCCACCACTAGGACTCCTCCTAGGGGGAAACCCTAGGCGCATGGGCCTATAGGGGCTGGTGCCCTTGGCCCATGAAGGCCAAGGCGCACCCCCTACAGCCCATGTGGCCCCCCGGGACAGGTGGCCCCACCCGGTGGACCCCCGGCACCCTTCCGGTGGTCCCGGTACAATACCGATAACCCCGAAACTTGTCCCGATGCCCGAAATAGCACTTCCTATATATAATTCTTTACCTCCGGACCATTCCGGAACTCCTTGTGACGTCCGGGATCTCATCCGGGACTCCGAACAACATTCGGGTTTCTGCATATACATATCTTCATAACCCTAGCGTCACCGAACCTTAAGTGTGTAGACCCTACGGGTTCGGGAGACATGCAGACATGACCAAGACGCTCTCAGTCAATAACCATCAGCGGGATCTGGATACCCATGATGGCTCCCACATGCTCCTCGATGTTCTCATCGGATGAACCACGATGTCGAGGATTCGATCAAACCCTGTATGCTATTCCCTTTGTCAATCGGTACGTTACTTGCCCGAGACTCGATCGTCGGTATCCCAATACCTTGTTCAGTCTCGTTACTGGCAAGTCACTTTACTCGTACCGTAATGCATGATCCCGTGTCCAAACACCTTGGTCACATTGAGCTCATTATGATGATGCATTACCGAGTGGGCCCAGAGATACCTCTCCGTCATACGGAGTGACAAATCCCAGTCTCGATCCGTGTCAACCCAACAGCTACTTTCGGAGATACCTGTAATGCACCTTTATAGTCACCCAGTTACGTTGTGACGTTTGATACATCCAAGGCACTTCTACGGTATCCGGGAGTTACACGATCTCATGGTCTAAGGAAGAGATATTCGACATTGGCAAAGCTCTAGCAAAACGAACTACACGATCTTTTATGCTATGCTTAGGATTGGGTCTTGTCCATCACATCATTCTCCTAATGATGTGATCCCGTTATCAACGACATCCAATGTCCATAGTCAGGAAACCATGACTATCTGTTGATCACAACGAGCTGGTCAACTAGAGGCTTACCAGGGACATATTGTGGTCTAAGTATTCACACGTGTATTACGATTTCCGGATAATACAGTTATAGCATGAATAAAAGACAATTATCATGAACAATGAAATATAATAATACTTTTATTATTGCCTCTAGGGCATATTTCCAACAGTCTCCCACTTGCACTAGAGTCACCAATCTAGTTACATTGTGATGAATCGAACACCCATAGAGTTCTGGTGTTGATCATGTTTTGCACGCGAGAGAGGTTTAGTCAGCGGATCTGCGACATTCAGATCCGTGTGCACTTTGCAAATCTCTATGTCTCCATCTTGAACATTTTCACGGATGGAGTTGAAACGACGCTTGATGTGCCTGGTCTTCTTGTGAAACCTGGGCTCCTTGGCGAGGGCAATAGCTCCAGTGTTGTCACAGAAGAGTTTGATCGGCCCCGACGCATTGGGTATGACTCCTAGGTCGGTGATGAACTCCTTCACCCAAATCGCTTCATGTGCTGCCTCCGAGGCTGCCATGTACTCTGCTTCACACGTAGATCCCGCCATGACGCTCTGCTTGCAGCTGCACCAGCTTACTGCTCCACCATTCAACATATACACGTATCCGGTTTGTGACTTAGAGTCATCCAGATCTGAGTCGAAGCTAGAGTCGATGTAACCCTTTACGACGAGCTCTTCGTCTCCTCCATAAACGAGAAACATGTCCTTCGTCCTTTTCAGGTACTTCGGGATATTCTTGACCGCTGTCCAGTGTTCCTTACCGGGATTACTTTGGTATCTAGCTACCAAACTTACGGCAAGGTTTACATCGGGTCTGGTACACAGCATGGCATACATAATAGATCCTATGGCTGAAGCATAGGGGATGACACTCATCTCTTCTTTATCTTTTGCCGTGGTCGGTGACTGAGCTGAGCTCAGTCTCACACCTTGTAACATAGGCAAGAACCCCTTCTTGGACTGATCCATTCTGAATCTCTTCAAAATCTTATCAAGGTATGTGCTTTGTGAAAGACCTATGAGGCGTCTCGATCTATCTCTATAGATCTTGATGCCTAATATATAAGCAGCTTCTCCAAGGTCCTTCATTGAAAAACACTTATTCAAGTAGGCCTTAATGCTGTCCAGAAATTCTATATCATTTCCCATCAAGAGTATGTCATCTACATATAATATGAGAAATGCTACAGAGCTCCCACTCACTTTCTTGTAAACGCAGGCTTCTCCATAAGTCTGCATAAACCCAAACGCTTTGATCATCTCATCAAAGCGAATGTTCCAACTCCGAGATGCTTGCACCAGTCCATAAATGGATCGCTGGAGCTTGCATACTTTGTTAGCGTTCCGAGGATCGACAAAACCTTCCGGCTGCATCATATACAGTTCTTCCTTAAGATGCCCGTTAAGGAATGCTGTTTTGACGTCCATCTGCCATATCTCATAATCATAGTATGCGGCAATTGCTAACATGATTCGGACGGACTTTAGCTTCGCTACGGGAGAGAATGTCTCGTCGTAGTCAATCCCTTGAACCTGTCGATAACCCTTAGCGACAAGTCGAGCTTTATAGATGGTAATATTACCATCCGCGTCCGTCTTCTTCTTAAAGATCCATTTGTTTTCTATCGCTCGCCGATCATCGGGCAAGTCTGTCAAAGTCCATACTTTGTTTTCATACATGGATTCTATCTCGGATTTCATGGCTTCAAGCCATTTGTTGGAATCCGGGCCCGCCATTGCTTCTTCATAGTTCGAAGGTTCATTGTTGTCTAACAACATGATTTCCAGGACAGGGTTGCCGTACCACTCTGGTGCGGAACGTGTCCTTGTGGACCTACGAAGTTCAGCAGTAACTTGATCCGAAGTACCTTGATCATCATCATTGTTTTCCTCTTCAGTTGGTGTGGGCATCACAGGAACGGTTTCCTGCGCTGCGCCACTTTCCTGCTCAAGAGGTAGTACTTCATCGAGTTCTACTTTCCTCCCACTTACTTCTTTCGAGAGAAACTCTTTTTCCAGAAAGCATCCGTTCTTGGCTACAAAGATCTTGCCTTCGGATCTTAAGTAGAAGGTATACCCTACAGTTTCCTTAGGGTATCCTATGAATACGCATTTTTCCGACTTGGGTTCGAGCTTTTCAGGTTGAAGTTTCTTGACATAAGCATCGCATCCCCAAACTTTCAGAAACGACAGCTTAGGTTTCTTTCCAAACCATAATTCATACGGTGTCGTCTCAACGGATTTAGACGGTGCCCTATTTAAAGTGAATGTAGCTGTCTCTAGAGCGTATCCCCAAAATGATAGCGGTAAATCGGTAAGAGACATCATAGACCGCACCATATCCAATAGAGTGCGATTACGACGTTCGGACACACCGTTTCGCTGAGGTGTTCCAGGCGGCGTGAGCTGTGAAACGATTCCACATTTCTTTAAGTGTGTACCAAATTCGTGACTTAAGTATTCTCCTCCACGATCTGATCGTAAGAATTTTATCTTTCGGTCACGTTGATTCTCCACCTCATTCTGAAATTCCTTGAACTTTTCAAAGGTCTCAGACTTGTGTTTCATTAAGTAGACATACCCATATCTACTCAAGTCATCTGTGAGAGTGAGAACATAACGATATCCTCCGCGAGCCTCAACGCTCATTGGACCGCACACATCGGTATGTATGATTTCCAACAAGTTGGTTGCTCGCTCCATTGTTCCGGAGAACGGAGTCTTGGTCATTTTGCCCAAGAGGCATGGTTCGCACGTGTCAAACGATTCATAATCAAGAGACTCTAAAAGTCCATCGGCATGGAGCTTCTTCATGCGCTTGACACCAATGTGACCAAGGCGGCAGTGCCACAAGTATGTGGGACTATCGTTATCAACTTTAAATCTTTTGGCATCTACACTATGAACATGTGTAACATTACGCTCGAGATTCATTAAGAATAAACCATTGACCATCGGAGCATGACCATAAAACATATCTCTCATATAAATCGAACAACCATTATTCTCAGACTTAAATGAGTAGCCATCTCGTATTAAACGAGATCCTGATACAATGTTCATGCTCAAACTTGGCACTAAATAACAATTATTAAGGTTCAAAACTAATCCCGTAGGTAAATGTAGAGGCAGCGTGCCGACGGCGATCACATCGACTCTGGAACCATTCCCGACGCGCATCGTCACCTCGTCCTTTGCCAGTCTCCGTTTATTCCGCAGCTCCTGCTGTGAGTTACAAATATGAGCAACGGCACCGGTATCAAATACCCAGGAGTTACTACGAGTACTGGTAAGGTACACATCAATCACATGTATATCAAATATACCTTTGGTGTTGCCGGCCTTCTTATCCGCTAAGTATTTGGGGCAGTTCCGCTTCCAGTGACCCTTCCCCTTGCAATAAAAGCACTCAGTCTCAGGCTTGGGTCCATTCTTTGACTTCTTCCCGGTAACTGGCTTACCAGGCGCGGCAACATCTTTGCCGTCCTTCTTGAAGTTCTTCTTACCCTTGCCCTTCTTGAACTTAGTGGTCTTATTGACCATCAACACTTGATGTTCTTTCTTGATTTCAGCCTCTGCTGACTTCAGCATCGAGAACACTTCAGGAATGGTCTTTTCCATCCCCTGCATGTTGTAGTTCATCACAAAGCTCTTGTAGCTTGGTGGGAGCGACTGGAGGATTCTGTCAATGACCGCCTCATCTGGGAGGTTAATGTTCAGCTGGGTCATACGGTTGTGCAACCCAGACATCTTCAGGATGTGCTCACTGACAGAACTGTTTTCCTCCATCTTACAACTGTAGAACTTGTCGGAGACATCATATCTCTCGACCCGGGCATGAGCTTGAAAAACTAGTTTCAGCTCTTCGAACATCTCATATGCTCCGTGGTGCTCAAAACGCTTTTGGAGCCCCGGTTCTAAGCTGTAAAGCATGCCGCACTGAACGAGGGAGTAATCATCAGCACGAGACTGCCAAGCATTCATAATGTCTTGGTTCTCTGGGACGGGAGCGTCACCTAGCGGTCCTTCTAGGACATATTGTTTCCTGGCAGCTATGAGGATGATCCTCAGGTTCCGGACCCAGTCCGTATAGTTGCTGCCATCATCTTTCAGCTTGGTTTTCTCTAGGAACGCGTTGAAGTTCATGTTGACATTAGCGTTGGCCATTGATCTACAAGACATATTTGCAAAGGTTTTAGACTAAGTTCATGATAATAAAGTTCTAATCAAATTATGAACTCCCACTTAGATTAGACATCCCTCTAGTCATCTAAGTGTTACACGATCCGAGTCGACTAGGCCCGTGTCCGATCATCACGTGAGACGGACTAGTCATCGTCGGTGAACATTCTCATGTTGATCGTATCTTCCATACGACTCGTGTTCGACCTTTCGGTCTCCGTGTTCCGAGGCCATGTCTGCACATGCTAGGCTCGTCAAGTTAACCCTAAGTGTTTTCGCTGTGTAAAACTGTCTTACACCCGTTGTATGTGAACGTAAGAATCCATCACACCCGATCATCACGTGGTGCTTAGAAGCGACGAACTGTAGCAACGGTGCACAGTTAGGGGAGAACACTTCTTGAAATTTTATAAGGGATCATCTTATTTACTACCGTCGTCCTAAGTAAACAAGATGCATAATACATAATAAACATCACATGCAATTATATAGTTGTGACATGATATGGCCAATATCATATAGCTCCATTGATCTTCATCTTCGGGGCTCCATGATCATCTTGTCACCGGCTTGACACCATGATCTCCATCATCATGATCTCCATCATCGTGTCTTCATGAAGTTGTCACGCCAACGACTACTTCTACTTCTATGACTAACGTTTAGCAATAAAGTAAAGTAGTTTACATGACGTTATTCAATGACACGCAGGTCATACAAAAAATAATGACAACTCCTATGGCTCCTGCCGGTTGTCATACTCATCGACATGCAAGTCGTGAATCCTATTACAAAGAACATGATCTCATACATCACAATTCATCATTCATCACAACTTCTGGCCATATCACATCACATGATCAATCGCTGCAAAAACAAGTTAGACGTCCTCTAATTGTTGTTGCATCTTTTACGTGGCTGCAATTGGGTTCTAGCAAGAACGTTTTCTTACCTACGAATCACCACAACGTGATTTTGTCAACTTCTATTTACCCTTCATAAGGGCCCTGTTCATCGATTCCGCTCCAACTAAGGTGGGAGAGACAGACACCCGCCAGCCACCTTATGCAACTAGTGCATGTCAGTCGGTGGAACCGGTCTCACGTAAGCGTACGTGTAAGGTTGGTCCGGGCCGCTTCATCCCACAATACCGTTGAGCAAGAAAAGACTAGTAGAGGCAAGTAAGATGACAAAATCCACGCCCACAACAAAATTGTGTTCTACTCGTGCAAAGAGAACTACGCATAGACCTAGCTCATGATAACACAGTTGGGGAACGTTGCAGAAAATTAAAATTTTTCCTACGGTTTCACCAAGATCCATCTATGAGTTCATCTAAGCAACGAGTCAAGGGAGAGAGTTTGCATCTACATACCACTTGTAGATCGCGTGCGGAAGCTTGCAAGGTGATGATGTAGTCGTACTCGACGTGATCCAAATCACCGATGACCAGCGCCGAACGGACGGCACCTCCGCGTTCAACACACGTACGGGACGGGAGACGTCTCCTCCTTCTTGATCCAGCAAGGGGGAAGGAGAGGTTGATGAAGATCCAGCAGCACGACGGCGTGGTGGTGGATGCAGGGCGTCACAGCAGCAGGGCTTCGCCGAGACTACGAGGGGAGACGTAACGGGGGGAGATGGAGGCGCCAGGGGCTGGTGTATGAAGTCCCTCCTCTCCCCCACTATATATAGGGGTGCCAGGGGGGGCGCCGGCCCTAGTAGATGAGATCTACTAGGGGGGGCGGCGGCCTAGGGGAGGTTTCCCTCCCCCCCAAGGCACCTAGGGGTGCCTTCCACCACTAGGACTCCTCCTAGGGGGAAACCCTAGGCGCATGGGCCTATAGGGGCTGGTGCCCTTGGCCCATGAAGGCCAAGGCGCACCCCCTACAGCCCATGTGGCCCCCCGGGACAGGTGGCCCCACCCGGTGGACCCCCGGCACCCTTCCGGTGGTCCCGGTACAATACCGATAACCCCGAAACTTGTCCCGATGCCCGAAATAGCACTTCCTATATATAATTCTTTACCTCCGGACCATTCCGGAACTCCTTGTGACGTCCGGGATCTCATCCGGGACTCCGAACAACATTCGGGTTTCTGCATATACATATCTTCATAACCCTAGCGTCACCGAACCTTAAGTGTGTAGACCCTACGGGTTCGGGAGACATGCAGACATGACCGAGACGCTCTCAGTCAATAACCATCAGCGGGATCTGGATACCCATGATGGCTCCCACATGCTCCTCGATGTTGTCATCGGATGAACCACGATGTCGAGGATTCGATCAAACCCTGTATGCAATTCCCTTTGTCAATCGGTACGTTACTTGCCCGAGACTCGATCGTCGGTATCCCAATACCTTGTTCAGTCTCGTTACCGGCAAGTCACTTTACTCGTACCGTAATGCATGATCCCGTGTCCAAACACCTTGGTCACATTGAGCTCATTATGATGATGCATTACCGAGTGGGCCCAGAGATACCTCTCCGTCATACGGAGTGACAAATCCCAGTCTCGATCCGTGTCAACCCAACAGCTACTTTCGGAGATACCTGTAATGCACCTTTATAGTCACCCAGTTACGTTGTGACGTTTGATACACCCAAGGCACTTCTTACGGTATCCGGGAGTTACACGATCTCATGGTCTAAGGAAGAGATACTTCGACATTGGCAAAGCTCTAGCAAAACGAACTACACGATCTTTTATGCTATGCTTAGGATTGGGTCTTGTCCATCACATCATTCTCCTAATGATGTGATCCCGTTATCAACGACATCCAATGTCCATAGTCAGGAAACCATGACTATCTGTTGATCACAACGAGCTGGTCAACTAGAGGCTTACCAGGGACATATTGTGGTCTAAGTATTCACACGTGTATTACGATTTCCGGATAATACAGTTATAGCATGAATAAAAGACAATTATCATGAACAATGAAATATAATAATACTTTTATTATTGCCTCTAGGGCATATTTCCAACAGGATTCACATAGGGGTTGATCTTCCTTTGAATGATAAACTCAGCCAGTGGTATCTCATCCATGCCCATGGTGGGCTCCTTGAGCTTGGTGGCGGTGTGCTTGGTTCTGTGTTGGAGGCATCAGAGCCCTCTGGAGCTTCATCTTGGTTGCGCAGGTGCTTCGAGCCTGTGTCATGGACAGGATTCGACCGACGGGCATTGGAACCGGAGCCACCACCTATGACACACAACACAATAACACGCAAGAAAAGCGAGAAGGATCAATACAAAGACTAGGGCCAAAGCCAAAAGAAACAAGCAAGCACGATATTTGGAAGGGCAAAGTAGCATAATTTGCAAATCTACAGTAATACCGGACCGGCGCACAGATGCAAAAAAATTACATCCGCTCCAGCTGTGGTGGTACCGTGCCGGGATGAGAAAGTAGTATCACGCCTGGAGTGGAAGTAATTTTTTACTTCCGCGCCCCGAGCGGTAGTACCGCTCCAAGGGAGCGGTAGTACCACGCGAGGCAGATCATGTGTGAGGATGCGGTAGTACTGCTCCAGGAGGAGCGGTAGTACCGCACGGATTCAAATGCCACAATAACAGCGGATCTAGATCTAGGAACAACCGCAAAACTAGATCGATACTACCATTGATCAAACTAAATTGTTGTGTCATTCCAAATAGCATGCTTACTGCACTATCACTCTCCTACAATTCCCTCTTGCACAGATTTAGCCAAAAATCACATGAACTACACATGCATCTCCCCAAGACCTAGAAGCACAAGAACGGAACAAAAAGAGAAGGACTTGGGTAAATACCGGGGTCCATGGCAAGAGTACGAGGTGGGGAATGATCCCACTGGACAAAATGCAAGGAGAGCGGTTGGAGACGGAGATCCGGCGAGGTCCGCCGGCGCCGTTCTTGGGCAGGAGAGAGAGAGAGACGTGGTGGGGAAAAGAGATGAATGGGTATGGGGGAGTTGGAACTCCCCCTGCCCTGCTCTTAACCCCCACTCACTCGCGACGATGCGGTAGTACCGCGGGTCATCATGGTAGTACCTCCCGGGCGGAAGTACCGCTCGCTGGGCGGTAGTACCGCTCTTCCAGCGGCAGTAAAAAATTACTGCCGCGATGGAAGTGGTAGTACCGTGCCTAGGATGCAACTATAAACGCACAGAGCAATCCACTCCTGCGGTAGTACCGTGGCTTGCCACGGTAGTACCATACCCCTAAGGGAGTGCAAGTTTCGCAAAAGAGAGGGAAGCGGCCTTTGCAATGCAACCTTCAAGACACCAAACACACCAAGAGGCGAACACAAGAGACAACACAAATACACACATGGCACAAAGAGGAGGGCAAATGACAACAAGGACGAAACACGAAACACCACCTCTCCACAGAGAGGGCAATGGCCGGAGCCACCTATGTTTGAGTCAATTGGTATGGCACCGCGAAGAATTATCCTTGGGCCCATGACCGAAACTCATCTTTGAAGCACAAGTACGATCAAAATGGCTAATGTGAAAGAGTTGATCAATTTATGCATAATGGGGGGAGGGAGAGTTCATTGAGAGAACAACACTCCCCCTATGTCCATGCCTACACCTAAACAAGATATCACGTTGAGTATGGTGGGGTGTGCAAGGTTTCAAGCTACATTGCTCGAATCAATGATATTTAGCTCAGGCCTTAACTCGTGAAATCTTGCTTCATCCAAGGGCTTCGTGAAAATATCTGCAAGGTTATCATGAGTGTTGACATACTTGAGCTTGATCTCCCCTCGCCTGATGTGATCTCGGATGAAGTGATACCGAATCTCAATATGCTTCGTCTTGAAGTGTTGCACCGGGTTGAGAGAGATCTTGATGGCACTTTCATTGTCACACCAAAGAGGCACTTCGTCACAAGTGACACCGTAGTCCTTCAAAGTTTGCCTCAGCCATAGAAGTTGAGCACAACAACTACCGGCAGCCACATACTCTGCTTTGGTGGACGAGAGAGATACAGAAATTTGCTTCTTATAAGATCAACTCACCAAAGAGCAACCAAGAAATTGGCACCCTTCGGAAGTGGACTTCCTATCCAATTTGTCTCCCGCCCAATTTGAGTCTGAATAGCCCAAGAGATCGAAGTTGGCTCCTCTTGGGTACCATAAGCCAAAGTTTGGAGTATGAGCCAAATATCAAAAGATTCGCTTGACTGCCACAAAGTGGCTTTCCTTAGGTGCGGCTTGAAACCGTGCACAAATTCCCACACTCAACATGATATCCGGTCTAGATGCACAAAGGTAAAGCAGGGAGCCAATCATGGAGCGATATACCTTTTGATCCACCGCTTTACCATTGGGATCTATGTCAAGTTGGCATTTGACGGGCATTGGAGTGGAAGCCGGCTTGACATCACTTAGCTTGAATCTCTTAAGCATGTCTTGAGTGTATTTGGCTTGGTTGATGAAGGTTCCTTCTCTTATTTGCTTGTTTTCGAACCCAAGAAAGAACTTCAACTCTCCCATCATAGACATCTTGAACTTTGAGGTCATGAGAGCGGCAAATTCCTCATTGAAAGCTTTGTTAGGGGAACCAAAGATAATATCATCAACATATAGTTGGCATACAAACAACTTGTAAGTGCATCTAGTGCCACCCCTAGTTGGTTTTGGAGTATTGACGACAAAGTTGGTTGAGGGACTAATGTGTTTGTGAGAATTGCAGGATAACGTAGGTAGTGTCCCTCATTGATTCGGTTTACCTACCGGAGATGACCCCTAAAAATGTATGAAGACATTGACGACAATGGTGGTATGAGAAGATATTCATATTGAAGACTATGACATGAGAAGACATTGCGTGAAGACTATGGAGCACGAAGACTGTGTGGTTTCGTTGTTTCCTTTTCTTCTTTGTTGAGTCATAGGAACCACCGTACTGTTAAGTGGGGTCCAAGTGAACTAAGTCAGAGTGACTGAAGTGATGCTCAACCCAAATCCTATGTCTTCGAGCGAAGACAATGAGAGCAAATCTTATCCAGAGTTGGATGAGTCAGCTTTGCTTGTAGCCCAAGTAAAGTTGCCGTGTGTGTTTGAAATCTGACCGTTGGAACACGTGTCAGTTCCTTAGTGACCCAGGGTCATTTCGGACAAATCAGGTCGGGTTGCCTAGTGGCTATAAATAGCCCACCCCTACACCATAAATTGGTGGCTGCTCAGAGTTAGTATACGGCTTTTGTCGTTTGAGAGCAACCCACCTCGAAGCATTTGAGAGAGAGAAATCCTTGCGAGGACAAAGCCCAAACACCCAGAGCCAAAGAGTGTTAGGCATCACTGAAGTCTTTCTGTCTGTGTGACCTGAAGACTTATTACACTTGAGGACTGTGTATCCTCCAGCCGGTTAGGCGTCTCGTTCTGAGCATCCAAGAGTCATTGTGGATTGCCGGGTGAACGGAGTCTGTGAAGGTTTGGAAGTCTACCTTGAAGACTTACCAGAGTGATTGGGCGAGGACTGGGTGTCCTTAGCTCAAGGGGAATAAGGTGAAGACACGGTCTTCTGAGTTGAATCTCAGCCTCCCTAACCAGACGTACAGTTGTCACAGCAACTGGAACTGGTCCAACAAATCCTGTGTCTTCAACAAGTGACTGGTTCTATCTCTTCCCTCCTTTACTTTGAGTTTGTCTTCGTGAAGTCATTGCTTATCTGTCTTATCTGATTGACTTCATTGCTTGACTACTATTGTTGATTGGCTTCATACTATCTTCCATCCTGATCCTACTACCTAGCTGCTATTAGTCTTCGTACGTTAATGCTATTGCATACTTGACTATGGCTTGCTTGTTGTAGTTTATCTTCCGCTGCATATCAATTAGGTTATTTCTATTGTTTGTCTTCGAAACTTCCATGTTTTGAAGACTTTCATAAAAATCGCCTATTCACCCCCCCTCTAGTCGATAACTAGCACTTTCAATTGGTATCAGAGCAAGGTACTCCCTTGTTCTGTGTGATTCGGTTTAACCACCTGGAGTTTAGCTATGTCGACTGCAGGGATAATCAAAGTCTCCGCTGCTTGCCCCGTGTTCGATGGAACAGAATATCCCTACTGGAAGAATAAGATGCGCATGCATCTTGAAGCCATTGATGTCGACCTCTGGTATGTCGTCAAGAACGGCGTTCCAAAGACCGGTGAAGGTGTCACCCCTGCTGATGTCAAGAAGTTCATTCAACTGGACTCGACTGCAAAGAACATCATCTGTGGTCATCTGACCAAAGGACAGTATGGCCGTGTGAGTGCTCTGGAAACGTCAAAGTTAGTCTGGGACTGGCTATCCAAGGTCAATGAAGGCGTATCTACTCAGAGAGACCAGAGAATCAGTGTTCTTCGCAATCTCTTCAACCGCTTCAAGAGAAACGACAATGAAAATGTCCAGCTCACGTTTGATCGCCTCACCGACATCACAAATGAGCTTCAGGCTCTCGGCGCCACTGAGATCACCAAGCATGAAATTGTCAAGACGCTGCTGAGATCCCTTGACAGCTCCTTTGACACCCTTGCCCTCATGATACAAGAACGTCCTGACTTCAAGACTCTCGATCCGTCTGATATACTTGAGAGGCTCAACACACATGAGTTCCAGCTTTCTGAGAAAAGAGATATCTATGGCCCCAACTATGGCCGTACTCGTGCCTTGAAGGCAAAAGTTGTTTCCTCATCTGAAGAAGAAGAATCTGACTGCGGTTCAGATGATCCTGAAGATATTGGAAGGGAACTTGCTATGCTTGTGAAGAAGTTCCAGAAATTCACCAAGAAGAAGGGCTTCAGAAAGTCTTCACGATCCAGTTCAAGAAATGATGAAGCTTCCACTCAAGACAACAAGAAGAGAACCTGTCACAAGTGTAAGAAGCCTGGGCACTACATCTTTGAATGTCCTCAGTGGGAAAACGAGAAGAAGAAGAAGAAGAAGAGCAAGGATTATGACTCCGATGACAAGAAGAAGAAGAAATCTTCGAAGTCCTCTTCCAAGTCCTCATCAAGGTCTTCATCTCACAAGAAGAGCTCATCTGGCAAGGCTCGTGCTTTTGTTGGCAAGGAAATGGATTCAGAGGAGGAGTCTGCTTCTGAGGAGGCAGAGGTGGAATCTGAAGCTGAATCTGACTCCGGTGTTGCAAGTCTGGCTCTAGCCACTGCCTATGTTGCCAAGTCTATCTTCAACACTGAAGACATAGACTCCCACACCAATGTTGATGATGACAACAACAATCCAGCTCCCACCTTCTGCTTCATGGCACGCGGTGCCAAGGTAAAATCACGCGATGCTTACTTTCAAACATCAAGTGAAGATGACTCTGATTGTGAATCTAAACCCAGCTACAAAACACTTGCTAAAATTGCTACTGAACAACAAAAGGCTATGGAATATACTCAAAAACTGTTAGACAAAAGCGATGACCTGTTGGACGCGGAAATGACACGTACACAGTCCTTAGTTGAAGACATAAAAAATCTTCATGCTAAGTATCAAGAACTTGAAAATCTTCATGAGACGCTCTCAACCTCTAATGAAAAGCTCTCCTATGATTATCTTCAAAGGAAGCAAGACCTTGAGAAATTGAAAGCGGCTCATGAAGATCTTCAAAAGGAAAATGTGTCACTTCGCGCTCAACAGATCAGTCCCGCTCAGGAAGGATTTGAACCACCTTGCTTAAAATGCATTGAGCGTGATAACGCTGCCTCTGTTGCTGAATCTTCCACTGCTGCTACTGTTGCTCTGTCTTCAACTACTGATGTGGTAACTAACCCCTCTGCGGAGGATACCACTGCTATTGCTGATGAAAATGCTAGGTTGAAGACATTGCTTGAAACAGGGATGTACAAAAGTTTGAAGGGACATCAGACACTCTGCGATGTCCTCAAAAAGCAGATTCTGAACCGAAACCCTAGGAAAGAGGGTGTTGGGTTCGAGAGGAAAATGAATGCTGATGGTTCCTACTGGAAGCCTGAGCAGTATCCCAAAACCACATGGGTTGCTGCAAAGGAACCTTCAGTGGATCCATCTACTTTATCTGGCTTTACCTGTGCTAATCCTATTATCATTGATGAATCCTTTGATGCAAACTATAAACTGTTCAAAAATCAGAATGGTGAAGTGTTTGCCAGGTTTATTGGTACTAACTGCAGGAATGGACCGCCAATGAAGAAGATCTGGGTTCCCAAAAGCTGTCTTGAAAATCTTCCGGTGAATGTTGTCATGACACCACCTGTGAAGAAGACAAACCCCGGACCAAAGGCGTCACATGGTCCAACGGCTTCATACGGAAACAGGACTCACTCGAGTCACCCTAACGCCAATGTTTTGCAGGGAAATCATACTCAAACTTATGAATATGAGCGTGTGTCTCAAACCGCTACGTTCATAATACTAAGAACTTTTCTGCTTATTCATATGAGTATCATTCATCTCCTGCAAGGCTATTTGCTAGGGCTCCAAAGCCGAAATTCTCAGATGCTGCACTTAGACTCATTGCTTCTAAGCCACCCCTGAAGATGTGGGTGGTGAAGAAGAACTAACTCTCTTTTGCAGAAAATGGTCTCCAGCCAGCAATCAATGGCGTCCGATATTATTGCTGGGGACCTAAAACACAAAGGGACGCATGATAAAATGACTTACTATGTATTCCACATATGAATCGCTTACCTGTCATACTGTGTGCTAACTTTCATCTATGCTGTGATAATCCAAGTGTGCATCAAATGCTTATGCTTCACAACATACATTGTGAAGCCTATCCCTCTAACTGCACTGTAGGGTACACCAAAAGCTTCAGAATGGATTATTGACAGCGGATGCACTAATCATATGACTGGTGATCAAAGTCTTCTCATGGACTCAACCTTACGTCCATCCGACAAGAGTCAAATCACATTTGCTGACACTGGTAAAGGCAAGTATTGGGTCTAGGTAGAGTTGCAATCTCAAAGGATCAACACATGGATAAAGTGATGCTTGTTGAATCCCTTGGATTCAACTTAATGTCTGTCTCAATGCTTTGTGACTTAAACATGATTGTGATATTTGGAAAATATCGTTGCCTTGTACTAATGGAATCTGACAAATCTCTAGTCTTTGAAGGGTATAGGAAAGGTGATCTATACATGGTAGATTTCTCAGCAGGTCCAAAACTTGCCGTATGTCTTCTTGCAAAAGCTTCAGAATGCTGGCTCTGGCATCGAAGGCTGGGGCATGCAGGCATGAGGAACTTGCACACTCTCGTCAAGAAGAAGCATGTCATAGGCATCGAAGGTGTCAAGTTCAAGAAAGATCATCTGTGTGGTGCCTGCGAAGCTGGAAAGATGACAAGGGCCAAGCATCCCTCGAAGACAATCATGACGACATCTCAACCCTTTGAGCTGTTGCACATGGACTTATTTGGCCCTACTCACTACTCCACCCTCACAACAACGGCGTGTCTCTATGGCTTCGTCATTGTTGATGACTACTCAAGATACACATGGGTGCACATAATTCTCTACAAGACTGAAGTACAAGATGTCTTCAGACGATTCGCCAATCGAGCAATGAACAACTATGGCGTCAAGATCAAGCATATCAGAAGTGATAACGGCACTGAATTCAAGAACACCGGCCTTGATCTTTATCTGGATACAATGGGAATCACTCATGAATTTTCTGCTCCATACACACCACAGCAAAATGGCATTGTTGAGCGCAAGAACAGAACCCTCATTGAGATGGCTCGAACAATGCTCGATGAGTACAAGACACCAAGAAAGTTCTGGCCTGAAGCCATTGATACAGCTTGTCACATCATCAACCGTGTCTACATCCATAAGCTTCTGGGCAAAACATCCTATGAGCTCCTCACTGGCAAGAAGCCAAATGTCAGCTACTTCAGAGTCTTTGGTGCTAGGTGCTGGATCAAGGATCCCCATCACAAGTCAAAATTTGAACCCAAAGCTCACGAAGGCTTCATGCTTGGCTATGGAAAGGATTCACACTCTTACAGAGTCTTCAACCTCTTCCACTACAAAATCGTTGAAACAGTGGATGTGCGATTTGATGAAACCAATGGTTCACAACGAGAGCTCCTGCCAAGCACACTTGATGAAGCTCCTTCTAGTGAATCTATCAAGCTGATGGGAACTGGTGAAATCATGCCCCTGAAGCACAGACTGAAGAGGAACTTATCATCTCTGCACCAAACCAACCTGAAGACAATGCTCAGTCCGAAGACAATCCTCCCAATGATGACAATGATCAACATGAGCAAGGGCTTCGTCCAGTTCATCCTCGTGTTGCAAATGAAGTACAAATCGAGAAGATAATTGATAGCATCAATGCGCCTGGTCCGCTTACTCGATCAAGAGCAACACAGCTAGCAAATTTCTGTGGGCATTTTTCATTTGTATCAATATCTGAACCCAAGAAAGTTGCTGAAGCTTTTATGGAACCTGAATGGATTCAAGCCATGCAAGAAGAACTTCAACAGTTCAAGCTGAATAATGTTTGGGAACTGGTCAAGCGCCCTGACCCTCGCAAGCATAACATTATTGGAACAAAGTGGATATATCGAAACAAGCAAGATGAGCATGGTCAAGTTATCAGAAACAAAGCACGTCTTGTGGCTCAAGGATATACTCAAGTTGAAGGAATTGACTTCGATGAAACATTTGCTCCTGTTGCTAGGCTTGAAGCTATTCGCATACTGCTAGCCTATGCAAATCATCACAACATCTTGCTATATCAAATGGATGTAAAGAGTGCATTTCTCAATGGCAAGATTGAAGAAGAAGTGTATGTTGCTCAACCACCTGGCTTTGAAGATCCAAAACATCCTGATATGGTGTACAAACTCAACAAAGCACTGTATGGCCTCAAACAAGCTCCTCGCGCTTGGTATGATACAATCAAAGACTTCCTGAAGAGCAAAGGCTTCAAACCTGGATCCCTCGATCCCACACTCTTCACGAAGACATATGATGGTGAACTGTTTGTGTGCCAAATATATGTGGATGACATAATCTTCGGCTGCACCAACCAGAAGTACAGTGATGAGTTTGGATACATGATGCAAGAGCAATATCAGATGTCCATGATGGGTGAGCTGAAGTTCTTCCTTGGTCTTCAAATCCGTCAACAAAGAAATGGCATCTTCATATCTCAAGAAAAATATCTCAAAGATTGCCTGAAGAAGTTCGGCATGCAAGATTGCAAAGGTTACACGACGCCAATGCCAGCCAAACATCATCTTGGTCCCGACGACAATGGTAAAGAGTTCGATCAAAAGGTATACCGCTCCATGATTGGTTCTTTACTTTACCTATGTGCATCTAGGCCAGATATTATGCTTAGTGTTTGCATGTGTGCTCGATTCCAAGCGGCACCAAAGGAATCGCATCACTTAGCAGTGAAGCGAATTCTTAGATATTTGGCTTACACCCCAACACTCGGATTATGGTATCCAAAGGGCTCAAGGTTTGATCTGGTTGGATTCTCGGATGCTGATTATGCTGGTGACAAGGTGGATCGCAAGTCTACATCAGGCACATGTCATTTTCTTGGTCGATCACTTGTCTGTTGGTCTTCAAAGAAGCAGAACTGTGTGTCACTCTCAACTGCTGAATCTGAATACATTGCTGCTGGATCTTGTTGTGCTCAGCTTCTGTGGATGAAGCAAACTCTCAAGGACTATGGCATCGATCTGAAGCAAGTCCCTCTCTTCTGCGACAACGAAAGTGCCATCAAGATTGCCAACAATCCAGTCCAGCACTCGAAGACAAAGCACATTGAAATTCGTCATCATTTTCTCAGAGATCATGTCATGAAGAAAGATATTGACATCATTCACGTCAACACTGAAGAGCAACTGGCAGATATCTTCACAAAGCCCTTGGATGAGAAAAGGTTTTGCAAGTTACGGTGTGAGCTAAATATCTTGGAATCCTCTAATGTCCTGTGATCAGGCACACATCCTAACACTTATGCATGTTGATGACTTAGATGTGCAACACACAAAGTAATGTATATCTTCAATCAATGAAGACTTACAATCTAAGTGTGAATACATTAACATGGAATTTGACTTCGGAGCGCCACAATAATTGTGCACCGTGTCTGGGTCTAATACTTCCTATACGGTGGGAAACACCACCACCAAAATTTCTCTGTTTGAAGTGTTTCACTCATGGCATTATTTTGCAATGACTTCACATTTGGTTTGTCTTCAGTTTCAATTTATCTTCATGATTTTCTTCACTATGATGATTTGATTGCTTTCTGATATATATATATATATATATATATATATATATATATATATATATATATATATATATATATATATATATATATATACTAGTGTTATGTCCTTTACAACATTCACTTATAGCTATGTCTTCAAGTTGAATCTTTTGAACTAAGTGAATGTGATCGGACCCTAACCTCTCTATGCTTTCAATCTCAAACTCTATCTGTCCAAATCATATGCATTCTATTGAAACTGTCGAATGTCTTCTCTGCATCCTTGTCAGCAGAAGACACAGAGACAAAACATCAAGTCCTATTTAAATGATCATCTTTATTGTCGATATCCGGAGAAGCCGGAACAACATCCGACATACTTGGCGGGCGTGGGAACGTGGGACAATTCTAAGTATGTTGCATGCTTGCCACGTGTCCCACGGATGTGAACAGACAGGGGCACCTGCGTAATTGCGCTGTGCCGCACACCTACTTATAAATATGTGTCCCCTGCGGTAAAGAAATCCTTCTTCCACCTCTCCACCTCCGTCAAAACCCTAGCGCCACCGCTAGCTCGCGACGACGCCGGCGACGAAGCGCTTAGCTGCCGCGACTTCTCCGACGCCGTCCTCATGCCGGCCGCGGACATCGTCCTCTCCGCCGTCGCCGTAGGTGTCCTCCGTCGCCAAGTTAGGGCACGGTGGACTGAACTGCTCGGTCTCCTATTCTTCCCATCTAGCAGTTCTTCGTGCGGTAATTATAACTCTATTTTTACCACCTTTTGATCTTCAAGATTTATCCTATTTACCAGAAGTGGTTTCTGCCTACACAATGTTAGATCTATTCTGTCTGCATCTCATACTGCCTAGTCTATTCACTTAGATTTCATATCTAGTTTGATTCCTCACTTGTACTTATTCACGGATTCGTACAAATCTGGAACCAACTCACACATATAAGTGAATGTCTTCGCATCATGAGGTCAATGTCTTCAAACTGATTTATCTTCAAAATCTTCTGAGAATGCATATGACCTCTTCCCCTTCCCTCGCATCTCTAATGCTGTCACAGGTACATGTCCGTGGAAGAATCCCTAGGTTCTCATAGTCTGCATTCATTTGCAGAATACTTACAGCATCATATTAATTCTCCTTGAAGCCAGTTCCTGCTTGACCAGCAAGCGTAAGTCTCTGAAGCCTTTGAGCATATTGAAGCCATTCAGTTTGAAGTTCATGGCTGCAGAGAAATCAGTCAGGAAGGGTGGCAGACAGCATCGTGGGGGTACATCAAAAGATCTGCCTGATGACCTAGCAGAGCTCTACAAGACAGATCCTGAAGAGAATTATCATCAGCGCAAGACACGAATCCAATGGATTCGACGCTATTGGGCTGAAGAATGGTTCAAGTACAAGTTCGTAACCAAGGAATATGCAGAGAAGAATGCTATCAAGAGTCCTTGGGGTGATATTCTCTATCGAGGCCTTCAACCCAAGAACAGAGCTGAAGCTATTGCACAAGGTTTCTATCCCTGCATGGTCCGAGGACCTCAGCCTGAGAATGCCGATCCCTCATCATTACTCTGGTGTCGTGATGATGCTCTCTTCTAGCGCAACTTCCAGCACGCAAAGGCTTCGGCCAAGGAAAAAAAGAAGTCATTGGGATTAGACTTCAACCCTGGTCCCTCTGCTCCCCGTGCTGACGACTCACGTGATGCGGAACCAAATGTCATCGGCCCCTTTTAAAACCGTGATGGCCTCATCTCTTACATCTTGGTACAAGGTGCCAAAGTGGATCATTCTGATAATGATGCTGACACTGATGAAGCCCCAGCTCCTCCTCCAAAGCCGCAAAAGCAAAAGAAGCCAAAAGCTTCAGCTGCACCTCCAAAGCTTCTCGTGTGAAGCCACTAGCCACTGCACCTCCTGAAGACAGTGTGCAGTCTGAAGATCTTTCACGCATCTCCAAGAAGACGGAGAATAAAAAGAAATCATCAAGAGTACTGATCAGACATTGACTCCTGTTGCTATTCTGCGTGAAGAGCACATTGATCTGTCCAGCGATGACGATCTTGCAGATGATGCTCTTGAACAACTGATCAAGAGCAAGGAAGAAGCAGAGATTTTCAACAACCTGCCTCTCTTCGATGTGGCAATCATCCATAACTTCATTGATGAGTGGTTTGACACACCAAATCTCAGCTTTGAAGATCTGCAGTCCCATTGGCCTCAGCGTCTCCTTTAATGGCGCCATTGCTTCTGAGCTAGCTCTCGCTCAGTGCATCGTTGAGCTGAAAAACAAGATTGATTATGAGAAGGCTCAGTTCAAGAAGCATGTGGCCGAAGCTCAGCGTGCAAGATGTCAGAAACTTCAAGGTCATGCTGCATGAGCTTAAAGAAGCTTTCTGAAGAAGCGCCAAGAAGCCCAAGGCTCTCGCGAGCGTATGAAGAGTTTGACTGATAAGTGTGTGCTTGCCTACAATTAGGCTGAGACGCGCAAGTCTCTTGGCCGTCCTGGCATTGACCCCAGGATGGCTGCAAAGAAAGAAGAAGCTCTCTATGCCAACCTGCACCTTCAAGCCAAGAAGCACCTCACATTATCTTCCCAAGCAGCATGACTGGCTCAAAGCCAAAGGTCACACAAACGCTTCAGAACAGAAGAAGACGAGGGCTGCAGAGGCTGAAGCAAGAAAGAGGAAGAACCTCAGAAGCCTCTGATGCTGCTCCCTCCAAGAAGAAGCGCAAGACCAAGAAAAGTCGGGCTGCTTCCACAGAGCCTCTTGTTGTTGAACCCATCTCAGTGGTTCGTCCTGCATCTGCAACCCCAGAACTACGAATGACAGTTCATGAGCTTGCTCCCACAGAGGCTCATGAAGCTGAAGATATTCCAGCAGCCGAACCCACCGCTGCTGAAGAATTGGTCAAGATGACAATGTTGAAGATGATGAAGTTCTTCCTCAGATCGAACACAACGTGGTATCATCGCCTGTTCTCATGAACAACAAACTCATCAGCATTGGACGTCCTCTGACGCCAATTGCTTAGGATGCATCGTGGGCTGATCACCCACAGCAACAAGACTCCCCAAGTACTCCCCAACAACAACAACAAGTTACACCACTCGTGCATGAAGAAGAAGAAGACTTTGAGGCCTAGCCAACTCCATCTCCAAAGGCGTTGCCAGCATTTTGCAGGCTTCGCAAAGGACAAAGCCTCAAGTCCCTATTTCGAGCATTGCAGAAGGAGAAGTGCATCATCAACCTGTTGCACGTCAAGTGTTTCCTGAAGCCACTCCAACTGAGAATGTTCTCCGCGTCTGAAGCACCAGCTGCTGAAGACAATCCGGCTGCATCAGCCGATGAAGAACGTCAAGAAGAACGTGTCTCTACTCCCCCCATACCTGAAGAAATAGTTCATGAGGTGAACGTGTCTATGCCTGACCCTCCAGCTCCTCAAGTGGAGGTTGAAAATCCTGAAGCTGCCACAACCAACGCAAGTGAAGCCGATGACGTTGTCATGGCTGAAGCTAATGTGGAGCTTGCAACAACCAGTGTGCCTGAAGCTAATGCGGCCACTGCACCTGAAGCTAGTGAGGCTACTGCTCCTGAAGCACCTGTTGTGCAACCTGAAGCCTCAGCTGCTGCCACTGCTCCTGTTCCAGCCCCAAGGCCCTATACAATTGAGCAAGCATATAACCATGGAGAGCTAACAACAGTCAGATGGCCCGTTCTGGTCCCTCCGCCTAATGTCTCTGGTCCTCAATTTGACTATCACATTGAGCATAGGCCTCAGGTCCAGAAGCCCAAGCCAAGACTGCCAAGATTTCCTGGTGCTACCACCACTGTCGGGTCCTTCAATGCAAATGGCTTCAAGAGCCACAACACATTCTTTGATAGCTCGAAGAACCCCTACACGAAGCCAAGAATTGCATCAGATCGATTCTGGAGTCATCAGCAACGAAGCTATTACTCCTGTGTTCTGTATGATCAAGGGCGCATCTTCCCTCATATGCGCCTCGACACTGAAGCCATTACTGGACTGCCCTGCTTAGAAGAAGCACTTGACTGCTTTCGTGATGCTGGGCTGCTCAGTTTTGTCACAGATAAAGAACACTGGAATGAAGAACTATTGCTTCAATTCTATGCCACACTGCACATTCGCGGCTACAACAGAGATACGAAGACTTGGGTTCTCGAGTGGATGACCGGAAACGTTCATCATGAAGCCAAAGCTATGGATATCATCGAGCTTACAGGCCTGTCCACTCCCGGAGAACTCTATGAACCTGGCTGTCAACATCATCGCAATGCCCTGGAAAGCATCTTTTATAGGCCTAAACCCAATATGAGTCAGATGCTGAGCATGATGAAGCCTTTGCCACGTGATGCTGAATATCCAACAGAGTTCTTTGTTGAAGACCTTGAGTATCTGCCACGCACCATATATCACATCATCAGGCGGACTCTATGGCCTATCAAAGGACATTCATCAGCGGCAAAGCTTGAAGGAGCTATGAAGACTTTGGTCTTCTACATTTTCAATGGCATCAGCTTCAATGCACAAGATTTCTTCATCAGACAACTTGCTGCCTCCGGCTCTGATCTCTTTGGTCTGAAGTTTTATGCTCCATGGGTCATGCGCCTCATAAAGCGACACTCTACTGTCAACTATCAACCTTCTGCTCGCAATCATGTGATTTTTCTACCTGAGGTTGATATGTCAGTTGAAGCTATATACCCTGACCCTGCCAAGAAGCCTCTTTGTCTTCAGAATGCCGAGCACCAAAGCTTCACTCAACCCATTGAAGGTGTTCAAGCAGCTACACGAATCTATCCATTGGCTGGAAATACTCGTCTGCCTCATCGAGCACCTACTGAAGCCACTGAAAGCACCATTGCCCAAAGGCCTCGGAAGCGTTCTCGCGTTCTCAATGACCGAGAACTTCTTGTGGCCCTTCATCAGAAACAGGATAAACATCACTTTTGGCTCAAGAGACAGATGCAAAGCCTCTTGGTGGATGTCAATCGCATTCGCAACCTTGCCACCAAGAATGCCTTTGTTGCTCATGAAACTTGCCGGCGATCATGGAAGAGTTTGACCCTGCTTAGTGCTGAAGCAGATCTTCAAGACGATGGCTTCAATGAAAGATTTCAGTTTGACTCCACTCCTCCACGGAATGCTGTCCTACGAAGAACTCCATCTCTTGAAGACTCTGAATATTCTTCCTCCGCGGCAACGGTAAATGCTAGAGTGATCGATGATGAAGATGATGCTACTTCACCACCTCCTACTACTACTGCGCGCATCGACACTGCACCAAGTTCATCTGCACCGCCACCCAACGACGACAACCCTGCTGCTTCACCTACTCATCAAGAAGACGAGTAGATGCTCTATGTCTTCAAACCTTTTTGGTCATTACTGACAAAAGGGGGAGAAGCGTATGAGTTGATAGTCTTCAAGCGGGTTCATATGGGCGGTTGCGTTATATTTTGCCTCGTGCTTACAACTCTTGCATTTTGAAACATTTGGTTCTCTGAGTTGTAACACTTAAACTTGAGGTCGTCTGCTACTTATTTGCATTTCCATGTGCGATGATAACTTCCGCACTTAGATCATCCTGCAGACGTCCATTTTTCATTATGCATGTCATCCTATATGCTATATCATTTCATGCATGATGAATTATCTTCATAAGTTGAAGTGGATCTCCACAAGTACAACCTGCCATGTGCATTTGCATTCCAAAAGCAAAATTATTTATATGCACATCTTCAGGGGGAGCCCTTGCTACTTATGAAGACAAATTCCTATCCTTTACAATTTCACATACTTTATCCCCGTTGAAAACTTCAACCAGTTTGTCATCAATCACCAAAAAGGGGGAGATTGTAAGTGCATCTAGTGCCACCCCTAGTTGGTTTTGGAGTATTGACGACAAAGTTGGTTGAGGGACTAATGCGTTTGTGAGAATTGCAGGATAACGCAGGTAGTGTCCCTCATTGATTCGGTTTACCTACCGGAGATGACCCCTAAAAATGTATGAAGACATTGACGACAATGGTGGTATGAGAAGATATTCATATTGAAGACTATGACATGAGAAGACATTGCGTGAAGACTATGGAGCACGAAGACTGTGTGGTTTCGTTGTTTCCTTTTCTTCTTTGTTGAGTCATAGGAACCACCGTACTGTTAAGTGGGGTCCAAGTGAACTAAGTCAGAGTGACTGAAGTGATGCTCAACCCAAATCCTATGTCTTCGAGCGAAGACAATGAGAGCAAATCTTATCCAGAGTTGGATGAGTCAGCTTTGCTTGTAGCCCAAGTAAAGTTGCCGTGTGTGTTTGAAATCTGACCGTTGGAACACGTGTCAGTTCCTTAGTGACCCAGGGTCATTTCGGACAAATCAGGTCGGGTTGCCTAGTGGCTATAAATAGCCCACCCCCTACACCATAAATTGGTGGCTGCTCAGAGTTAGTATACGGCTTTTGTCGTTTGAGAGCAACCCACCTCGAAGCATTTGAGAGAGAGAAATCCTTGCGAGGACAAAGCCCAAACACCCAGAGCCAAAGAGTGTTAGGCATCACTGAAGTCTTTCTGTCTGTGTGACCTGAAGACTTATTACACTTGAGGACTGTGTATCCTCCAGCCGGTTAGGCGTCTCGTTCTGAGCATCCAAGAGTCATTGTGGATTGCCGGGTGAACGGAGTCTGTGAAGGTTTGGAAGTCTACCTTGAAGACTTACCAGAGTGATTGGGCGAGGACTGGGTGTCCTTAGCTCAAGGGGAATAAGGTGAAGACACGGTCTTCTGAGTTGAATCTCAGCCTCCCTAACCAGACGTACAGTTGTCACAGCAACTGGAACTGGTCCAACAAATCCTGTGTCTTCAACAAGTGACTGGTTCTATCTCTTCCCTCCTTTACTTTGAGTTTGTCTTCATGAAGTCATTGCTTATCTGTCTTATCTGATTGACTTCATTGCTTGACTACTATTGTTGATTGGCTTCATATTATCTTCCATCCTGATCCTACTACCTAGCTGCTATTGGTCTTCGTACGTTAATGCTATTGCATACTTGACTATGGCTTGCTTGTTGTAGTTTATCTTCCGTTGCATATCAATTAGGTTATTTCTATTGTTTGTCTTCGAAACTTCCATGTTTTGAAGACTTTCATAAAAATCGCCTATTCACCCCCCCTCTAGTCGATAACTAGCACTTTCACAACTCCCCTTTGACCTTCTTAGTAAAAAGAGTGGGGTCGATTTTCCCCATTTCGAACCCACGATATTGCAACAACTCGGTAAGGTGCTCATACCACACAAGTGGGTCTTGTTTAAGGCCATAGAGTGCCTTGTCGAGTTGGTACACATGATCGGGGAAATAGGGATCCTCGAACCCCGGGGGTTGTTTGACATACACCAGCTCATCAATGGGAGCAAAGGTTTCACCATAGTCGATACCCTCGACTTGGGAGTAGCACTATGCCACCAAACGAGCCTTGTTGCGAACAATGATCCCATGAGCATGTTGCTTGTTCTTGAATATCCACTTGGTTCCAATGACATTATGATTCCCCGTTGGCCTTGGCACCAATCTCCACACTTGGTTGTGCTCGAAGTTGTTGAGTTCTTCATGCATGGCATTGAGCCAATCCGGATCCTCGAGCGCCTCATATACCTTTTGGGGTTCGACACAAGAAACAAACGCGTGATGTTCACAATAGTTTGCTAATTGTATACGAGTGCTTACCCCCTTTCTTAGTCTTCCAACCACATTCTTCATGAGATGACCTTTGGTTGTGAGCTTGGAAGCAATCTTCGCGGCACGATGCTCGAATTCCTCCTCAGGTGTGAAAAGAGGAGCGGAAACTTGATCATCTTGAGCGCCGTCATGAGCTTGTTCTTGATCTTGAGCCTGCTCTTGATCTTGAACTTGCTCGGAAGGGAGAACTTGACCTTGGGCATCACTTGGTGGCTCACCACCATCTTGAGGTTGATCTTACCCTTGATCTTGTTCACGTGGTTGAGGGCCTTCACTTTGTTCTTTGGAAGCGTGTGGGTCTTGGGTCGGTGATGGCTCCACTTGAGTGGAGCATTGTCCTTCTCCTTCGGCCACAAGGGGTTCCCCAATGGGTAGGATATGACCAACACCTATTCTTCTTATGGCTTGGGGAGGAATTTCATCACCTACATCGCAAGTACCACTTTACTCCACTTGGGAGCAGCTATTCTCGTCAAACTCCACGTTACACGTCTCCTAAATGAGTCTCGTGGACTTGTTGAGGACACAGTAATCATGAGATTTTGTAGCATAACCAATAAATATGCCCTCATGAGCTCTAGCCTCAAATTTAGACAACCGAACACCTTTCTTGAGAATGAAACACTTACAACCGAACACCCGGAAGTACTTGAGGTTGGGCTTGTTACCGGTGAGTATTTCATATGGAGTCTTGTTCAAGCCTTTGCGGAGATAGAGCCGATTGGATGCATGACATGCGGTGTTGATGGCTTCGGACCAAAAGTTGTAAGGAGACTTGAACTCCGCCATCATGGTCCTTGCCGCATCCATCAACGTCCTATTCTTCCTCTCCACAACACCATTTTGTTGAGGGGTGTATGGTGCGGAATATTGATGCTTGATCCCCTCATCACTAAGAAACTCATCCAAGGTGTAGTTCTTGAACTCGGTGCCATTGTCACTTCTTATTGTCAAGACCTTTGCATCATGTTGACGTTGAGCTTCATTTGCAAAGTCGATGCCAGTTTGTTGAGTTTCACTCTTCCTCTTGAAGAAATATACCCAAGTGTACCTTGAGTAATCATCGACAATCACCAAGCAATACTTTGTACCCCCAAGACTATCAAAGGATGGAGGCCCAAAGAGATACATGTGAAGGAGCTCCAAGGGTCTCTTCGAGTAGATGATAGTCGTGGGAGGGTGAGCCTTCTCATGTAACTTTCCTTTGATACAAGCACTGCAAGCACGATCTTTGGCAAAACTAACATTTGTTAGTCCACGGACATGGTCCCCCTTGAGAAGACTTTGCAAAGATCTCATATTGACATGGGCTAAACGGCGATGCCAAAGCCATCCCACATCAACTTTAGCCATTAGGCATGTCGCGATCTTAGTGGGTCGCTCCAAAAAGTTAATCTCATAAAGAATGTTCTTGACATGCCCAACAAAGGCTACTTTAAGAGTCTTGCTCCATAAGAGGGCCACGGTATCAATATCAAAGAATGTGGCAAAATCCATGAGTGCAAGTTGACAAACAGAAAGTAAACTATATGCAAGGGACTCAACAAGCATGACTTTCTCGATCGTGAGATCATGAGAAATGACAACCTTGCCAAGACCCAATACCTTGGAGGACGAGGCGTCACCCTACTCGACATTGGTGGGCATAGATGGAATCTTATGCACGTCCACCACCAAATCCTTGCTTCCGGTCATATGATTTGTGGCTCCACTATCGAGAAACCATGATCCCCCACCGGAAGCAAACACCTACAAGAGATCAATGCTTGGTTTTAGGTACCCATTTTGTAATGGGTCCTTTGATGTTAGTAACAAGGGTCTTAGGAACCCAAATAGACCATTCAATGTACTCATAAGGAGAACCAACAAATTTAGCATAAACATGCCCATCACTAGCACGGCACAACACATAAGAGGGGTTAAAGTTGTCGGCTTTGTTGGAAGGGGTGGCATTGCCCATTTTGACATCACCACCCTTCACATTGTTCTTCTTCTCCTTAGAAGCACCCTCTCCCTCCTTTACAAAAGTTTGCTTGAGAGGAGGAGGTCGTTTGATCTTGTTATTCTTCTTCTTGTTCTTGGACTTGGGTGCGAACCCAACTCCCTCCTTGGCCACAACTTCCTTTTGATTGCTCAAAAGGTCATTGAGATTCTTCTCACCTTGTATGCAAGACACAATGCCTTTCTCAAGTTGCTCCTTCAACTTGGCATTCTCCTCCACAAGATGCACATGCTCACACGGGTTAGTAGCATTTGCGTTATCAATTAAGACCATATGAGGAAAAGTGGCTTTCTCTTTGGTTAGCTTCACTTGGAGTTGATCATGAGACTCCTTGAGGTTAGCATGAGCACCCTTCAAGGCCTTGTGAGCCTTGTCAAGTATATCAAACTCCTCTTTGAGTCTAGCATGGTCAACCCCAAGTTTAGCCTTCTCGGAATTGAGTACACGAGATACAACAAGAGCATGATCAAGATCTTTCTTTAATTTAGCATGGTCATCGTTGTGTGACTCCTCAAGAGCCAAACAATGAACATGCTCTTCCTCAAGCGCATTAGAGAGGTCCGATATCTCATCTTCATAGTCACGACTATGACCTTCCATCTTAGAGATGGTTTCCTCATGAGCCTCGAGCATGTCATTGGCTTCACCAAGTTGTTCCAAGGGAGCAACGAAGTGCTTCTTGGATTTGCCCTTGAGCTTACTCATAAAAGACTCAAATTCATCTACTTCCACATTAGACCCCTCATTTTCATCAATGCAATCCGTCAAGGAAGGATTAGTAATGATGGTAGTTTTGATGTTGGGGGTTACCATGTTGGTGGCTTTGGCCATGAGGCACTTGGCGGTGATGTTCTCGTTGGGTGAGTCGAAGAGAGACACCCATGGAGTTGTGGCAATGGCAACGGAGGCCATGGCCATGGCTTCACTATCTTCATCATCATCATCCTCCTCGTGGTATTCTTCTTGAGCCACCAACCCTTTGGTTGGAGTCTTCTTGGTGAAGTTGTTCTTGTTGGGGAAGGACTTGGCTTTGTCTTTTCCGATGAGCTTGCCACCATTGTCTTCCCTCTTCTCGTAAGGGCACTCCACAATGAAGTGGCTCACATTGCCACAATTGTAACATGTTCTCGCACGTTGCTTGCCCTTGAAGCCACTAGAGTTGTTCTTGTTGAAATTGGGCCTTGAGTTCTTCTTGCTCCAAAATTGCCTTGAAGCAAGAGCCATGTGCTCATGGTAATCATATTTCGTATCTTCGGGGTTGCTCTCCTCATCTTCCTATTCCTCCTCTTCTTCCACACTAACCTTGGCCTTCAAGGCAAGGTTGGGCTTATTTTCTCTTTGAGAATGCAACACCGCATTGTCGGCGGTCTTGTCCAAGATCCTCATTGCCGCAAACTCATCCAACACTTCACTTGAAGACAAGGTGTGGAAGTCCAGCCTTTGATGGATGATGGAGGACCTGGCCTTGTGGTAAGGCATCATGGCCTTGAGAAACTCGCACTTGATCCAATTGTCATCTGTATCCTTGCTCCCATGATCTCGGAGTGAGACCGCGAGAGTAGTTAATCTCCAGTAAAGCTCACGAGGTTCTTCATCTTCATTTATTGCAAACTCATCAGATTCATCTTGCACCACTTCATAGTTGGAGCGTTGAATGCTTGCGCTTCTCTTGTAGAGGGAAACTACTTGGTGCCATGCTTCCTTGTCTACGGTGAAGGGTCAGAGATGCGCAATATCTTCAGGTGGAATTGCATCTTGGATGATGAAGAGAGCATTCTCATTGAATTGATTATCTGCGGCTTATCTTGGGGTGAAATTGCTTCGATCATGTGGATAGAAACCTTCTTCAATGATTCTCCAAAGATTAGTATTAACATGGTTTAAATGACGTTTAAAGTGATAAACCCAAGAGTCAAAATCCTCATTCTTCACAATCTTGGGAGGAGAACCCGCATGATTTAAGTGAGTGGAGGGAACCGGTCCTCCATAAGTAAGAGGTGGTTCAACATGAGCATAGATACCATTTCCACTTTTACCACTAGGCAAAGGAACTTTGTCACTAGAAGCTTCCTCCTTATTGGAGTTGGCATCCGCCACCTTGTTAGTGGGAGCGGCCACTTCCAAAGGTGCGGTGGATAATTTAAGACCATCAAGGAACTCTTTGAACATGCCATTGACCTCGGTCGTCATGGAGGTTTTCAATGTGTCCAAAGCCACATTGAATTCCTCACGTGAGACCGGGGATCCCCCATCTGCCATAGACGAAGAAGGATTCACACCGGGGTGCTCCTCCTCACCGTCTATAGTGTCAACCATACTCTTAGGACGGTAAAGCCATAATTAAGAGATGAGGCTCTGATACCAATTGAAAGGATTGATATAGTTGACTAGAGGGGGGTGAATAGGCAACTAACAATTTTTAGCTTTTCTTTACCAAATTAAACTGTGGATCAAAGTAGGTTGTCTAGATATGCAACTAGGTGAGCAACATATATGATGCAACTACAAAAAGCACACAAGCAAGCAAAGGATATAACACAATATAACTTGCAGAAGTAAAGGTAAGAGATAACCAAGAGTGGAATCGATGGAGACGAGGATATGTTACCGAAGTTCCTTCCCTTTGAGGGGAAGTACGTCTCCGTTGGAGCAGTGTGGAGGCACAATGCTCCCCAAGAAGCCGCTAGGGCGACCGTATTCTCCTCACGCCCTCACACAATGCGAGATGTCGTGATTCCAATATTGGTGCCCTTGGAGGCAGCGACCGAACCTTTACAAACAAGGTTGGGGCAATCTCCACAACTTAATTGGAGGCTCCCAACGACACCATGAAGCTTCACCACAATGGACTATGGCTCCGCGTGACCTCAACCGTCTATGGTGCTCAAACACCCAAGAGTAACAAGATCCGTAAGGGATTAGTGGGGGGATCAAATTTCCCTTGGTGGAAGTGTAGATCGAGGCCTTCTCAACCAATACCTAGAGAATCAACAAGTTTGATTGGCTAGGGTGAGAGATCGGGCGAAAATGGAGCTTAGAGATGGAAGAGGTAGTCAACTCGGAGAAGAAGACTCCCCTTATATAGTGTAAGACCAAATCCAACCGTCATCCACCAACTCAGCCTGCGACACGCCGTACTACCGCACCATACAAGCGGTACTACCGCAGGGGCCTGCGGCACTACCGCGGCGGACCGCGGTACTACCGCTGGCACGGCAGGGGCTAGGACTAGTCCTGATGTGCTAAGACAAGGAGCAGTAGAACCGCTGGCGCGGTACTACCGCACCCCCACCGCAAGGCAGGGATAGTCTAGGCTGAGAAGGCACAGACATAAAAAAATACATTTGTGACTACTTCCGCTGAGTTTAGGTCTATGCAAAAAATCCTACACGGTACTACCGCAAGCCTAGAGTGGTACTACCGTGTAGGGCACGGATGTAAAAAATTACATCCGCTCCTACTTCCGCTCATGCTGCTGTGCCTGGCCAGAACTCACGGCAAGGCGCGGTACTACCGCGTAGGGCATAGATGTAAAAAATTACATCCGCCCCTACTACAGCTCGAGCAGCTGCACCTGGCCTGAGGCCATGGTACTACCGCTCCCAAGGAGCAGTACTACCATGAGCACCTATGGTACTATCGTGCTGGAGCCCGGTACTACCGCGAGGGCCTGCGGTAGTACCGCTCTGGAGAGCAGTACTACCGCATGCCTCAGTTCAACAACATTAGGAGCCCTTCATTTTGCAGACACACGGAGAGACGGAGGATGCTCCAAAGAGCCAAAGGAAAGGTGGCGCAAAAAGGGACAAACGTGTACGTGAGATTCCACCCAAACCTTTCCAACATGGACCCCCTCTTAATAGTACGGCTTTCCTACGACTCAAATCCACCGAAAAGAAACGTAGAGAAACGCCGTCTTCAATAGTCTTCGAGGGGCACCAAATCGTCTTGTGTTTAGACATGGTATATCTGAAATGCTCAGTGCACACGATTAGTCCACAAAAGCATTGTCATCAATCACATAAACTACTAAGGGATAAATATGCCCTTACAACAGTAATATAATAGTTTTGATAGCAGTGATAATAGTAATAGTAATGGTAACAATGATAGCAATGATTTTGTAGTAGTTGTGATAGTAGCAACAACAGTAGTAACTTAGTAAGAACAATATGTGGAAAATTCGTAGGCAGTGGATCAGTGAATTCATTGGATGATATTCATCATATAACAATCATAACCTAGGGTGATACAAAACTAGCTCCAGTTCATAAATATAATGTAGGCATGTATTTCGTAAATAGTCATACGTGCTTATGGAAAGAACTTGCATGATATCTTTTGTCCTACCCTCCCATGGCAGTGGGGTCCATAAGGAAACTAAGAGATATTAAAGCCTCCTTTTAATAGAGAACCGGAACAAAGCATTAACACATAATGAATACATGAACTTCTCAAACTACGGTCATCACCGGAAAGTCCTGAATACTGTCACTCCGGGGTTTATGGATCATAACATGTGATAGGTGACTACAACTTGCAAGATCGGATCTAGAATATAGATATAATGGTGATAACATAAATGGTTCAGATCTGAATCATGGCACCCAGGCCCAAAGTGACAAGCATTAAGCATGGCAAAGTCATAGCAACATCAATCTCAAAACATAGTGGATACTAGGGATCAAGCCCTAACAAAACTAACTCGATTACATGATGAATCTCATACAGCTCCTCACCGACCAGCGAGCCTGCAAAGGAATTACTCACTCCTAGTGGGGAGCATTATGGAAATGGCGATGGAGAAGGGTTGGTGATGATGAACATCGAAGATTCCCCTCTCCAGAGTCCTAAACGGACTCGAGATCTGGCCTCCCGATGAAGAACAGGAGGCGGCGGCGGCTCCGTCTCGTGAAACGCGATAATTCTTTCTCCTCAATTTTTTTCTCCGAAAATGTGATTTTATAGCTTAGGAGATTGGGTCAATGGGGCCACCAGGTGGGCACAACCCACCTGGACACGCCAGGAGGGGGGCACCCTAGTGGGTTGTGCTCTCCCAGGGACCCCCCCCCCCTTCGGTGGTTCTTGGCTCCAGTATTTTCTTTTATTGTATAAAAATTCTCCAAAAAGTTTTGTTCCATTCCGAGAACTTTTATTTCTGCACAAAAACAACACCATGTTAGTTCTGCTGAAAACAGCGTCTGTCCGGGTTAGTTTCATCCAAATCATGCAAATTAGAGTCCAAAACAAGAGCAAAAGTGTTACGAAAAGTAGATACGACGGAGACGTATCAATGTCGCAGAATGGAAAGAAAAAGTAAAATGCGTCTTTTCCCTTTCCAAGAGGCACGACCGCCTCTACGAGAAGTAAATTCGTGTCTCTCGTGGAACGAAAAAAACATTGATTTTCCCTTTTCGAGAGGCATGCTCGTGTCTCTAGTGGAAGCAGATCCATGCCTACACGAAAATTAAATCTATGCCTCTCACGAAAGAAAAATAAAAGAAAAGAAAACCCATTTTTTCACGAAACTTTTGGTCCAAGTCCTAAGAAAACCCGGGGGCAGAAAAGCCGAAACCCCAAAAAGAAGTCATTTAAAAGCCGAAAACGCGTTTAGAAAAATAACAAATAAAATCTGAAGGGAGTGCCTAGAACACGACACGTGGCGGCCGCTGAGAACGTGCCAAGTGGGCCACTCCCAGCCCACCCCAAGTGACCCTTGTGGGGGCTCCCGAACGAGTACTCCTCAATTAGTTGCTCTTGCGGTCAATGGTCAAAAGCATTCTAGACGTGACATTACACTGCCAGTAATTGTTAGGGATTTGAGGGGGCTCAAAACTTATTTGATTTTACCATCATAAATAGCTTTGGGCAATGATAGGCGCCGGTGTGCCGGCCAAAATTTATGTTAGTCGTACCATGAGCATCTGATGCACTGCCCTTTAATCGTCCAGATCGAGCCTCTGTTTTGTTCTCATCCCCCCCATCATCTGTCTTCTTCCCCAAATACGCGAGAAAAAGAGCGACGACGAGCGTCGCCGGCCACCTTGCTCCCAGCCATGGGCGTGCGCCTCTCGCTGTTGGCGGTGAGCTAGCAGCCTTCCCTGTCGTCGTTCAGATTGCTCACCGTGGCTACCTCGTCTTGCAGCTCCTGGTTGTGCACGCATCGCTGCTCTGGCAGCGCCTTTCCTAGCACTGGCCGACAAGGGTTGTAGCTCGCGGCCCCCATGGTTGTAGCACCGGGTTGCGTCGCCCCCACTGCCTCTCGCCGTCAACGCTCAGCGCACCGGTTCCCATTCGCCACCCCTCGTCGTCGTCTCTTGGGTCAGCGTTTTGGCACATAACCTTCGCATCAAAACAAAACGTCGGATATAGCTTTTGATGGTGCTGGTTGCAACCCACCGCGACGGCACCCGTTGTTGTCTTAGCACCACTTCGTCGGTTGAAGCAAAACAATACACATGTTCCAACTTCTGTCGATAATAGTTCCAGCATCTACATAACATGGTTGTAGCTCTGCTACTAGCCGGCTCCAGCAAAAATCAGAGGATTGCGAGTCGTCGCCTCCGTCCGCCCTTGCTGCAAAAAAAACGGTTCCAGCATCCCCGCTACCGGTTGTAGCAAATTGTCGATGATGGTGTCACCACTGCAGCTCCAGTGCGCACGGTTGTAGCATCTGCGAGCATGGTTGTAGCAAAAATCATCGATGACGGCGTCGCCGGTTGCAGCTCCGAGGAGCATGGTTGTAGTAAAAAATGACGACAACGGCGTCGCCAATTGCAGGTCCAGTGAGCGCGCTTGCAGCTTCTGGGCGATGCCGTGGCCGGTTGTAGAATACAAGGACACTGGTTCCAGCAAAAACTCATCTTGCCTTGACCAAGGTGCACCACCACCACCACCACCGCTTGTTGTAGCAGTCGTCGACGACGGTCATAGCAAGGCCATGCGGATCACCACCACTCGTCGTTGCAGCGCCCTGATGGACGGACCTCGTAGCTACGTCGGCGGGACTCAAAGCCGGAGTTGGGCGGAGGACATCGCTGGGATCTGCCAGGGTTGTAGGTGGCCATGGCCGCGGGGATGGGAGAGGGTCTCGCAGGCAACGACGGGGCAATGAGGTTGGGCACCGAGCAAGCCATGTAGGTGCTGTGGAGGTGCACAACTTATCGGGGAGTCGCTCGTCGGGGAAGATTTATGTGCTAGGCTGGCCATGGCTAGGAGTTCAAAGGTAGGGGACTGGGAGCAAAGAGAAACGAGTGACAACGAGTGATTGCACTGCGTTGCGGGGATAAGACGAAGAAGTGCACGAGGGCACAAGTGTGTTAGCGAGCAAGGCGTCCGGCGCAACATTCGGCCGGCGCGCCGGATACAAGCGTTTACCAATAGCTTTTGTTCTTTCCTTTTACATACTGAACCTTGTATCGTTTATTTTCGAAAATTAATAAAAGATGCAGTCCAGCTGTTTCCCTGGGGGGGAAAATCTGAATAACGCGCACCGTGTAGGCGTGTGAACACAGAGCACGGGCGAAGGCACGGGAGAGAGAATCCAGGCCGTCGATCGCCGCATCGAAGGCTCGCCGAAACGGGCGAGGAAACCGCAATAAAATCCCATCCCCTCCCCCAACGGTCGTCTCTCAGCAGTGCGCAGCCCCAATCCCAAACCCTCACAGGTTCAAAAATCGAATCCGCCGCTGCCCAAATCTCACATTCCTCCCTCTCTCTCCGTCTCTCGTCTCCTCCCCCAATCTCGTCTCCGCCCTCCGCCCCCGAACCCCCGACTCCCCGACCCGAAGATCTCCGCTCCTCCCGCTCCGCGCCGGCCCCAGATCGCGGCGATGGGAGCGGATCCGGACGCCTCCTCCTCCTCGCCGGCGGCGGCGTCTCCGTCACGGCAGCCGCGACAAGGTACGCGACGCGCGGGTATGGGGTTCCGTCGTGGGGAGAAAGATACCGAGGTGTTGGGTTTCTCTTGGTTTTCTCATGGCGAGGGTTTTCTTTCGGCAGGCGAGGAAGACCTCCGCGCCGTGGAGTCCGCGGACCACCTGAGTCCGAGCCGCCGCGCGGATTCGAGCCCTGCGCCGCCGCCGTCGCCCGCGTCCGCCGCGCCGGTGCCCCAGCATCCCGAAGGTACGGTCCTTGGTCCTGTTTGCAACCAATTGAGCGCTAGGGTTTGTTGGTATCCGTTTCACGGTGCGGGATTTGTCCAGTGTCAGGCGAGGACGCGGTGCTGGCCAGCGAGGAGGCGGTGGAGGAACAGCCCGCCCTTGAGGAGGTGGTGGTGGAGGCGGAGGCGGCTGTTGCAGGAGGAGATGGGGAGGCTCTCCGCAGCTTCTTGGAGGTGGGAAATTTTGGATTCTTGCTCTCAGATCTCGTGAATTTCTTAGCTCCTAACGTTTTAGAACTCCTGGGCGTTCTCTCCATTATATCTGGCCCATTCTTTGTGATCTATGCCAATGATTTCTAGATTTCTTCCTGCAGGAATTCGGGGATCAAGCAGATGATTATATTATCCCATCTCCGCGCCTGAAGGGGATCGCAACTCCTGACTGCCCTGCTGCCCTTCAATTCCTAGGTACACAGTCAAGCATAATACGCACCTTGCTTACGGATGGATGGTAAAACTTATTTGCTCAATTGCTTGCAGAATCATTGACATTTGATCTTGTTTGTTGTACCTGTAGGGGGGAGGTACAATAGCCTGATGGAGAAGCACAACAGCCTGATGGAGAAGTACAAGCAGCAGGTGGCTAAGTGTGCCGAGGAGTGTGCACCAAGGTTTGATGGCTTGAAGAACAAGTACACGGTGGAGTGTGCAGAGCGGCGGCGTTTGTACAATGAGCTCATCGAGCTGAGGGGAAACATCAGGGTATTCTGCCGGTGCCGCCCTCTAAGTTCCGACGAGATCTCCCGTGGCTGCTCATCAGTGGTTGAGGTTGACCCGTCCCAGGAGATGGACCTTCAGTTTGCTCCCACGGAAAAAGAGAGGAAGACCTTTAAATTTGACCATGTTTTTGGACCGGCTGATGATCAAGGTATTTACTGTCCTATGTTTCAGATTCATAGTTTTGTGATATGAAATGGAGGTTAATTGCATATCCCAGGCAATATGTTGTAGTAATAATTTGATTGAACTAATTGCATATGCATTCCTTTTCCGAATCTATTTTATATTCCCTCTGTAAAGTAATTAGATCTTTTAGATCACTACTCCCTCCGTCCGAAAATACTTGTCATCAAAATAGATAAAAAACGATGTATCTAAAACTAATATACATCTAGATGCATCCTCTTTTCTTCATTTTGATGACAAGTATTTCCGGACGGAGGGAGTACATGATTATATAGTTGAAGGATGTTGAATCTAATGGGTTTTATTCTAATTGTTTCCTTCAGAGGCTGTATTTGCTGAGAGCCTGCCAGTCGTGAGATCAGTGATGGATGGTTTCAATGTATGCATCTTCGCATATGGGCAAACTGGAACAGGGAAAACCTTCACTATGGAAGGTGTTCCAGAGAATAGGGGTGTTAATTATAGGGCTCTTGAAGAACTGTTCAGGATCTCAGAGGAGAGAAGCTCATCTGTCTCGTACTCATTTGGTGTGAGTATCTTGGAAGTCTATAATGAAAAAATCAGGGACCTTCTTGATGACAACTCTGAACAAACATCAAAAAGGTACATCTCGTTTCTTATCATTTATCCTGACTCTGTAGTAAGGAATGGAGCTTAATATCATGTTGCATCTGAAGGTTGGACATAAAGCAAAGTGCTGATGGGGCACAAGAGGTGCCTGGCTTGGTTGAAGCTCCAATTTCTACAATAGATGGTGTGTGGGAGAAACTGAAAGCTGGCGCTAGAAATAGATCTGTTGGATCAACCAGTGTCAATGAACTGAGCAGTCGCTCCCATAGGTATCGTTTCTACACTTGTATGACACTCGTTCTAATTAATTCAACTCATGATAGACTGTTAACAACTACTCCTAGATTCAAATTAGTATACTTGACATAGTAATGACATTATTTCAGCAATGGGATAATGATATCTGGACTTCTGTTGTACTTACAGCTTGGTTAGGGTCACCGTTACAAGTGAGCATTTGGTGACTGGGGAAAGGAGCAGAAGCCACATGTGGTTGGTTGACCTTGCTGGAAGTGAGCGCTTGGCTAAAACTGAAGTAGAAGGAGAGAGGCTGAAGGAGGCAAAGTTCATCAACAAGTCACTCTCTGCACTGGGTGATGTTATCGCTGCCCTTGCCTCCAAAAATGCCCACATCCCATATCGGTCAGTCTTATTTATTATCCACATGCTTCAACATCTGCCTTGCTCAGTTACTAAAAGAAGCAATACCCTCAGCTGAGTCTTACCACTACTCTTTTCTGTCAAATGTAGGAACTCCAAGCTAACTCATCTGCTCCAAAGCTCATTAGGTAAGGGACTTTCTAAAAGAGTTGTGCAAGTGCACTGATTTCTAGCTAAATGGTTATGATTAGTCTCCTTTTATTGAACTTGCTTATGCACTGGAATGTCTAAAGACAAAAATGAAGAGATAAAGAGTGTTCACCTTGCATTAACTGTTGCAGGTGGAGATTGCAAGACACTTATGTTTGTGCAGATAAGTCCAAGCTCTACAGATTCAGGAGAAACTTTGTGCTCACTAAATTTTGCTAGTAGAGTTCGAGCTATTGAACATGGCCCTGCCCGTAAACAAGTGGATCCAGCTGAAAATTTCAAGATCAAGCAGATGGTACTTTATTTCCGACCTTGTTGACTAATTATAACATGATTCAGCTATTGTATTAACTGGAAATTGTTCCAGGCCGAAAAGCTCTGTCATGAGGAAAAGGAAAATGCGAAGTTGAACGAAAGCTTGCAACTGATGCAACTCAAGTATGCTTCTCGTGAGAATGTCTTCAGAACTCTTCATGATAAGGTATGTGGTGCCAACTATAATTGCTAACTGACAGACTAAAAACCAATTCATTAAAAAAAACAATTCATATATGGAACTAAGTTTTTAACATATATGAATGTTGTGCAACAGATAAGGGAGACTGAGCAAGCCTGCAGAACTCATCAGCAGCGGGTAAGTAAGAGATTCAGTTCTGCTTGCTTGAGCAAGCCTGCAGAACTCATCAGCATGTATTTTCCTATGCTGGTCTGTGTTTATGACAGTTCTATTTGTACAGGCTAGAGAGCTGGAGAATGAATTAGCTAATGAGAAGAAGGCTGCGAGGGATACGGGTAAATCCACGAAGCCATCATTTGCCGCTCCTGTGAGGCAGAGACCACCACTTGCTCCTATGAGGCAGAGACCACCAAGCAACAACATGCCACAACCTTCAGGCCCTTCCAGAGTGAGGTTCGCTGGTAAGGGATCTTCAGTTCAGAACAAAGAGAACATCCCTACGACGAACAAAACCATTGTGGACAAGACTGCTGGCAAAGCACGGCGTGTATCTTTAGTTCCCATGATGCGACAGATCCCTCTCCAGCCTAAGAGGCGATCCTCGATTGCGATCCTACCAAGCGAGAGAGAGCGGATGTCCATATTTCCCGAGAAGAAAGCAATGTCACGGCTGTCCCATGTCCAAATGTCAAGAACAGCAAGACCACAGGCGACTTTTAACTCAATTCCAGAAACACCACAGGCAGCAGTCGACGCAACTCCAGATGTCAGAGGAAAGTTTAGAAGAATGGAGTTCGGCAGCAGCAGCAGGTTCTCAAGCCCTCCAACGCTGTCCATGCGGAAGTCAAGGAACAATATCTCGTCTCCACAGCAGAGGTGTAGGCAGCAGTCAGGGTCTGGAAATGCCAGCAAGCTATGCTTCAGTATCCAGAAAAGAGTAGCTCTTGGTTCACCTGCTCCAGCAAGAACAACTTCCCTGACGTCTGGTACTGGCATCTTTGATCCAGCTCTGCGTGAGCAGATAATGGCAGGGAGATTCGGCAATGCGCAGCGGGTGTTCAACGCCAAGAGGAGAATGTCCGTCCTCTAGGGGGGGCGTGCGTGCTTGGGAGGTGAAGAAGATCCAGTTTGGAATGTTGAAACAACAGTGCGGAACCGGGATACTGAAGGAACGTGGCACTTTTGCTTCCTCGGAGAAGACCAACCATGGCTGGGGCGGGAGCTTGTGTTGATAAGAGAACTTGTAACTTGTGTTAGGGTTCTCTTGGCGATGATAAATGTCTACTTTTAGGGTTGTGTATAATTATACCCTGACGGGTTGGTTGGTTGGATTAGCCTTTGGCATCAGTCTGGATGTTCTTTCCCTCCTAGAAGCTGCTTGCCTATTATGCTACTTACTGATAAGAAAACTAGGTTCCAGTTATTCATATCATTTGTTTGGAATGATATATATGTTACTCAATAATTCTGACTTGAATTTGCTTGCGTCTGAATAGTAGTCTGTTGTTGCCTGTTGGTTCTGTTTCCTTGCTAAGCAAGTTCTAGTAATTTGTTTCCATGCTACTGCTGGTTGCAACAATCCAGTAGTCAATTTGTTAGTTCTTGGTTCACCTGCCGACAGGAACCAGTGAAAATCATGACAGATCCTGTTATGCGACTCAATAGAATCAGCATGTAAAGAACACAAGCCATCAACAGATCTTGGAAAAGCCAGATTCATCTGCTGACATGATTCATAGGATTGAATACTGTTTCCCAACTCGGTGGTGAAAATTTAAACGGATGAACGGACTGGTTTACAGGAATTAACTGTTGTAGAAGTAAAATAATTTATGTAATCTGCTCGCACAAACATCAGATCTAAAAGAATAATCAGTAATCAGGTCCCATGCTTTGCAAAACTGTAGGCCCTACATAGCTTGCTCTAGCAAAACTCACTGACACTACCACTACAGCTCAAATCTTTTTCATCCATTGACACAATGAACCTGAACCGGCAGCCTCTCTAGTGAACCCGCTGCATGTTTCTCCAGCTGCAAGCAGCAGCTCCCAAATGACTCCAGGTTCACCTTCAGCCTGAAGTCCAGATTAAACAACAAATCCAATTCAAGCCGCTTCATCTCGAATGCACTTATTCCTCCCACCCTAGCGTAGAATGCACTGTTGAAAAACCTGCAACACATGTATTACTGGGAAACCTGGGCATGTTTGTGATATACAGATAATACAATTGCAGTTGCTGTGGCAGTGGGTACTTACGCATCATCAGTGAATCTGGCAGCAACCACCACACTTGTAATTAGCAAGCGATGAACACTAAAGGGCGTCATTTGCACTTTTGCTTGCTAGCTATCTCTCCATGTACACTAGTGCCAACACAAAGCAAGATGGCCTGCACTCGGCGTACTTGAAAATGCGTTCTGCATCGATCTGCCAAGATACGTTGCAAGAAGCAACAGCACCTTTGGAAACTTGCTATGTCCTTTCTTTGATTGTGGTACTGTCAAACCCCATGTCAGGCAGCTCTCCAAATGCCTATCACTAGCATCAGTTGTAGTCTTGTAGATGACCCATAGGTGCTTCGGGGCAGTTGCCTGCCCTGCTCGTAACTGGACACTGTCCACATGCGCTTCTGGCCCGTGGTCCGTGGTGGCATTGACAAGGGCATGCAAGTTCTATTATACATAGAGTAACAGTCTATCAGATCACACTAAGTAACCGCCCGATGGCAAAATCCTATACAATTCTAACAAGAGATCACCACCAACCTGCGTACAAGATCTGTAGCAAAAAGATGTCAAGTAAATTAATCAGTCTGTAAGACAAGTAAACTAATCAATCTGTAAGACAACATACTATACGCATCACCATATATGAACACAAAGTAAAACCTGATCACTGTTCTTTGCCAATATACTGGATGACCTGATTTCTGCACCCTCTCGGGATAATGGCTTTTTCCTGGTGCTCATAGTGCTTGCCTGCTTAACAATATGTAGCTTAAGCTGCCTTACTGTCAAGTCAAGGTAACCACATGACCATTGTGAGACCGTCCTAGCTGAATAATTACGTTAGTTGTACAGCTCACAGAGTGCAATCCAAGAACTGCTGAAGGCAATCAAATCCCTTAACTCTTCTTGGGATCTTGTGTATGAATTATACCAACACAACCAGGAGCATGAATGCGATCCATCATGGAGATCTCATCCATCATGTCCCAGAACAATAGATCTAAAACTGCATACGTAGCTTCGCTTCCTTGATGCAATATTTGTTCAGATGTAAACACATGGATTTCATTCTTGATGCAGAGCCAGCTACATTCCCCAACCTTCTTTGCACCTAAAGCTTCCATTGACCTCCACATCCTGGCCATGCTTTCCCACTTACATCTTGCACCATATGTTCGAGCCAGAACAGTGTATGGCAGTGATGACCGAGGCTTCAGTTTCAACATATTCTCTGCGATAGACTCTGCCATGGTGAAATCCCCTTGAATCATGCAAGCCTCGAGAATATTGAGGAGGGCAGCAGTATTGCACTTCTGCAACTTGTTCTGGACTAAATCTTCTGCCTCTCTAAACAATCCTGCACGGCTTAACATGTCAGCCACACATGCATAGTGCTCCAGGCCAGGGACGACATGGTACTTGGCTTTAAACAGGGAAATTATATTCATTGCTTCATTAACCAAACCTCCCAAGCTACAAGCAGATAAAGCTCCGAAAAGAGTAATTCTATCTGGCTTGACACCACAGTCCAGCATCCACCAAAACACTTCAAGAGCTTCTCTACCTCCCCCATTCTGCGATAGACCGATGATCATTGTATTCCATAACACCAAATCCTTGACACAAACACTATCGAAGAGTTTCCTGGCATGCTTCAAGGAACCTAACTTACAATACATGTCAATGAGAGCAGTGGCAACAATCATATCATCCTGAAACCCACATTTATATACCAGCGCTTGCAGTTGTGTGCCCTGCTCCATCAGACCAAAACATGAACTCCATCTCAGCACACTCGCAAAAGTGAACTCAGTTGGAAGAACAGCATTTCGCAGAGCCACCACAAAGAGGCCCAGAGCTTGCTCCATTAAACCACTCCTGGCATAGCACGATATCATTGCGTTACATGTTTCTGAGTCCCATTTTGTTAATCCCTCGAAAAGCCTAACAGCATCAGGTAGTCTGTCAGACATGGACAATAGGCTGATAACAGCACTACAAATGATAGAATTTGACAGGAGTCCTGTTTTGACGCAAAGGGCCAAGAGCTGATCTCCCATAGCCAAATCCTGGATATCTGTACAAGCGGTAAGCACCGTTGACATACTGCATTCATCAACCGAAAACCCATGGCTTCTAGTCAACCGGAAACACTCAAACACCGCACTGCTCTGGCCATCTTCCTTGTACACTGACATGACAGAATTCAGCGAAACCATGTCCAGTTCGTTCATATTCCAAAAGACGCGCATGGCATATTTCAAGAGGCCGACACGCCGATACATGTCGACAAGCGTGTTGCCGACGACGGCATTGTGTTGGGCAGAGCCGTGACGGACGGCAGCTGCATGAACCTGCTTCCCGTGGGGAGCAGAGCAGACCGCGGACGAGACAATGGAGAAGGTGAAGGCGCTAGGCCTGACGCCTAGCTCCCTCATCCTGCGCACAAGCCGGAGCGCCTCGTCGGCGCGTCCGCTTTGAGCGTAGCCAGAGATCATGGAATTGTAGGCCACGGTGTCCCTGTGGGGCATTCCGTCGAACAGCCTCCGAGCCGCGAGGAGGTCACGGGACTTGAGCAGCGCGGCGAGGAGGATGTTGTGCGAGAAGCGGTTGGCTGCGCCGCCCGGCGCGTGGGTGAGCAGGTCAATGGCGGAAGGGGTGGCGCCGAGGCGGGAGTAAGCGGCGGCGAGGCAGTTGGCGAGGAAGGGGTGGCTGAAGAGGCGCGAGGTGCGGAGCAGGCGGGCGTGGAGCGCCGCAGCGGCGGACAGAGAAGCGGAGCGGGCAAGAAGCGCTGAGAGGGCGGCGACTGTCGGGTTGTCCCTCACCATTCGGCCGCCGTCACCCTCCGGCGCCGACAAGGAGCCTTCCTGCCCCCTGCATCCCTGCCGGCGAGGCTGCGGCCTTCGACTCCGGTTGATGCCGTGCTGGAGAAGTTGATAGAGCTTATGTACAACCAGTAAACCAAAGTGGAAGCATCAAAGGAAGTGAATTCTTTTTCGGAAATGTTAACGCTCACACGTGTTGGCGTTTACACATCGCCCACACGCCTCCGTCACCACTCATTTTGCCACGTATGAATAGATGACATCAGCAGAATTTTTTTGATTTTCGGCTTAAAAATGTTGTATCTCCTAAATAAAAAAGCGAACTAAAAAATCGTTTTCACCGTTAAATCCGTCTCGACGAGATCTTCAAAACTAGACCCCATGTTGATATGTTTCGATGATTTTTTTTTTTGCCAGAAGTTGCCACGATGTTTACACTGCAGTTGCCATAGGGCTTAAACTAAAGTTGCCATGTGGCAATTTTAGTTTGTAGATCATGGCAATTTTAGTATTTTGATGATGGCAACTCCGGTACTTTGACCATGAAAATTATTTTTTGTATGAACCATGGCAATTTTATGTGCATGTATCATGGCAATTTTAGTTTATGGTTTATGGCAAATCTAGTTTCTTAATTCCCAGTTTTATAAATGTCAAATTTTACTTTTAAATGTAGAAGAAAATAGCTGAAACATATCATGGCAACTTCAGTGTAAACATCATGGCAATTCATATGCAATAGACATGGCAACTTTTAATCCAAAAAAAAAATCATCAAAACATATCAACATGGGATCTAGATTCGAAGATCTCATCGCGAGGGATTTAATGGTGAAAACGGATTTTCAATCGGATGTTTCGTTTAAGAGATAAAACATTTTAAAAACTGAAAATCCAAAAAGATTTATGCATGCATGCATGCGATGACATGGCAATCTGTTTACATTAGAGACGTGTGATGCGTCTCTCTTCCTGCCACACGTGTGGCAGTTAGCGCGACCCTTCTTTTTTGAATTCTAGCCGCTTTCTTTTGAATCCAAGTTCAAATTAGATTAGAAAGACCCTGTTTACTTCTTTTTTTGGATAAAGAGTGAACTTATTAGCTAGCAATAGGGATACATTCAGCTTTCATAGTTGTGTTTTTTTTCCGGGTAGATTTCATAGTTGTTTTCGATAGAAAAACCCTACATACCTATCGGCAATAGGTATACGTTTAGTTTTCATAGTTGTGTTTTTTTTTCGGGTAGTTTTCGTAGTTGTGTTTGATAGAAAGATCCTACGTACCTACCAGCTACGTGAAGAGATCACTCCCCCCCTCCCCTGGTCTCGCAACTAGGGTTTTCCAGTCTTCAAGCGGTGACGGCGCCATGAATTCATTCCTCCGGCTCTCCGTCGTTCACAAGTCATCCCTCCTCCTTATTGAGCCGATCTTGGGGACAACGGCTTATCTACCCGACCTTGGTTGGACGATGAGAGTGTCTAGGGTCTAGAGTGTTAGAAGGGAGAGAGAGGATTGGTGGAATAGTTGATTGGCGTAATGCAATGGATGTATTAGTGAGCCTCGAGGGCGAATATTGAGTACAAGACTTGGAAGGCAAGACACCTCCTAAAGATAAGATGGAAATAACTCTATCTAATCCCGGGCAATCTCTACTACCAAATATATCTCTAACATCCCCCCGCAGTCGTAGTTGTAGCGTTGCGAACAACAGGAGCGTCGCGGACGTTCAGACTGGAGAGGATAGCAGCCGACTGGCTGACATTCCCCCACAATCGTAGCGGAGCATCGCGCTGCGGACGCATTGACTATAGAGGAAGCCGACGAATTGCTTAAGCGGATGATAACCCTTTGTGCCGATGTCGAGGTAGCCGAGAGCGTAGGATGGTGTAGCTGTGGTCAAGGTAGCCGTGCGAAGAACGCCGTGGTCGATGTAGCCGGTATCGAGGGAGTCGCCATGGAGCCGCGGGCTCAAGGAGGCGCCGAGTTAGGTTGGGCGCAGTGATGTCGAAGTAGTGGTGTGTTGGGAAGAATACGGTGTTGACGACGCGTCGCGACGGGTTTGCCAAGCCCAAGATCGTGGACGAAGGCACGCATCGGTGTTGCCAGCACCGAGCATACGTAGACGGACGAAAACGAAGTTATCAAAGCACCGCACCAGGCTTGCCAGGCCCGGGGACACATCGTGGATGAAGACACGCATCGGTGTTGCCAGCACCGGGCATGCGTAGACTGGGACATGCACGAACTGTGCGCCATGTCGGAGAAGTCGTAGAGGCCAGCAGAGAAGGACTCGACGACGGTTGCGCCGCCAATCAGCATGGGGCCGATGTCGCCCGCTGTTGTCGAAGTAGACGAAGTGGTCGGGATAGATGACGGCGATGCTGGTGATGGGCTGGTGCTGGACGAAGACGAAGGAGGTGGATGGGCAGCGGCGGCTACGGGGGTGGCGGCGGCGGTGGCCAAAGAAGAGCGGTGGCTAGGTTAGGAGCACCGCGGCGGTGCTCAAAGTAGGCGAGGAACCCTAACAGCGTGGTGAAGACCGGCGCGGACGGTGGTGTTCCCGTGCCAGGGAAGGCGGCACGGCGCATACCACGAAAAGTCGACGTGCGATGATGGCAGAGTGGACTGCCAGTCGTGGCGCTACGACCCGAAGGGCCAACGCAGCAGCGGCGGGCAGGCGGGTCGAGGCGACGGCGGAAAGACCTCGGTGCGGCGGCGGGGACCAAGGGCCGCGACGCTACAACCCGAAGGAGCGGCGCAGCGGCATAGCGTGGGTTGGTCCAACCATGGGGACGGCCTCGGGGCGGCGGGGGGGACCGCATATCGCAGAAATACGACCCGAAGGGGCGACGTAGCGGCGACGCGCGAGTCGATGCAGCCGCGAGGAGAACCACACGGTGGCGGCGCTGCGGCCCGACGAGGAATGCAGCGGCAGCCCGATGCTCGATCGGTGGAGGGGCGCGCTGAACTTGAGGACGGTCTTCACGGGACCTGCTAAGGCACGCGCCACCGACAGGCCAGGTCGGTCGCACGCCATAGATGGTACGGATCGCGGCGGCGAGCGGGTGATCAAGCCGATCGCGAGCGAGGTCGGGGACGTGGCTCGGTGGAGGCGAGGTGGCAGCGGAGTCTAAGATGAAGCCGGTGACGACGGACAGCGTGGCATGTCGTGCGGACGAGCGCGTTAGCACGGGCACTCGGACTGCCAAAGCAGCGGTGGCGCCCACGCAGCGAGGCCCGAGCAACCAACGGAGCAACAACGCCCGAGCTTGAGGAAGCCGACGAGCCTGACACAGCCGGGGACGAGGCCGGCAAGGCAGACCGCGGGGCCACACCGTGTAGACACGGCAAAGGCAGGTGGCGTGGATCGACGGGTGGGCCGGCGCGCGAACGACGCCTATGATAGGCCGCCGCATGGCGCGAGGCCATCCGGTCGGGGTGATGCAGGTGTCCCAGTCAGAAAGGGCGATGACGGCCGGCGTAGATCGACGAGCGGGCCCGCGCGCAGACGACGGCCGTGAGGGTCCGCCTGTCGCGCCATGCCGCCGGATCGGTGAAGAAGCCTGTCGGTCGCACCGGTGTCGGAGTAGAGGTGCACGGGGTCGACGGCGGCGGCAGGCGATGCAAACCGATCAAGTATAGATCGGAAAACCAAAAAGAAAACGCCGATCAAAACGACCAGCGAGAGAGCGAAAAAAATCGGAGCAATGGCTCGGGAAAAAGACTCTCTAGGGCAGTCGGTCAACACAACCGGCGGACGAACCCTAGGTATGGGCGGCACAGCCCCCGACGGCGGTCATGGAGGCCGACCGCCCCGGGGGCGACACAGGGGTGCGGAAGCGGTGGGCGGCGGCTAGGGATTGGACCGGTTAGGTTGATACCATGTTAGAAGGGAGAGAAAGGATTGGTGGAATAGTTGATTGACGTAATGCGATGGATGTATTATTGAGCCTCAAGGGCGAGTATATATTGAGTACAAGACTTGAAAGGCAAGACACCTCCTAGAGATAAGATGGAAATAACTCTATCTAATCCCGGGCAATCTCTACTACCAAATATCTCTAACATCCCTCCGCAGTCGTAGCGGTAGTGTTGCGAACAACAAAAGTGTCGTGGATGTTCAGACTGGAGAGAATAGCAGCCGACGGGCTAACATAGAGGTTGTTGTCAGGCTTCCGCGGGTTTTGACAATGGTGGAATCACATGAAGGGATTGGTCGTTGAGATCAGGGGATGAATGAGGCCACCAGGTTGCTAGAGCGGCTAAAACCTGTAGGATGAAGAGATCGATGATCTGTTTTGGGAAGAGGAACTGGACGTGGATGAAATCAAGCCGAAGTGGCTTGCGTTGGGTTGTCTTTTGACATGAAGTTTCAGTCATAGCGCCCTGTTAGAGCATCCTCAGCCGTTGGCCCCTCAGGGGGCGCCTAAAATCGCCGTCTGAGGTTGACCCGGCGCAAAAAATGGGCCTGGGGCGAGTTGGTCCCCAGCCGCCGCCCCCAGGACCACCCCCAGACGCGTTCAAAAAATTTAAAAACATAGCAAATTTAGCCGACGGCGAAGTTCGGCATATATTAGACATGTTCGCGGATTTTCATTACATGCATAGTAAATTAATCAAAAAAAACTTGCTGAACGTCGAGTAGTCGGCGTCGTCGCCGTCATCGTCGGCCTTCTCCTCTTTGACGTGGGCGCCCTGCTGGACCCCTCCCCGGCATCGCCATGGCGGGCTAGTGGCGGTGTCGGCGCGTCGTCGTCGTCGATGATGACGACCCCTCCTTCGTCGCAGCCTTGGCGGCGTTGCGCGAAGCGCCACAGGGCAGCGCACTGGCGCTCCCTCGCCATCATCAGGGAGTCCAGCGTGCCCATTCAAGGGCCGCGTCGTCGTCGAGCTCGACCTCCTCGCCGTGCTCCTTCTTCACCGGCGCCAGCCCCGGCTCCGTCTTCACCGGCGCCAGCCCCGGCTCCGTCTTTGGCTTGACGAAGCGCGGAGGAGGAGCCGACGAGGAGGCGCGCTGGCCGCCCTCGTTGATGATGATGCCGGCATTGCAAGTGCGCCGGCCGAGCGGCGTCTCCGCCGCTGACTCGGCCTTGACGCCGAGCAGCGTTGGAGTGCCGGAGTGAAGGAAATATGCCCTAGAGGCAATAATAAAGTTATTATTTATTTCCTTATATCATGATAAATGTTTATTATTCATGCTAGAATTGTATTAACCGGAAACATAATACATGTGTGAATACATAGACAAACATAGTGCCACTAGTATGCCTCTACTTGACTAGCTCGTGAATCAAAGATGGTTAAGTTTCCTAGCCATGGACAAAAGAGTTGTCATTTATTTAACGGGATCACATCATTAGGAGAATGATGTGATTGACTTGACCCATTCCGTTAGCTTAGCACTTGATCATTTAGTATGTTGTTATTGCTTTCTTCATGACTTATACATGTTCCTATGACTATGAGATTATGCAACTCCCGTTTACCGGAGGAACACTTTGTGTGCTACCAAACGTCACAACGTAACTGGGTGATTATAAAGGAGCTCTACAGGTGTCTCCGAAGGTACTTGTTGAGTTGGCGTATTTCGAGATTAGGATTTGTCACTCCGATTATTGGAGAGGTATCTCTGGGCCCTCTCGGTAATGCACATCACTTAAGCCTTGCAAGCATTGCAACTAATGAGTTAGTTGCGAGATGATGTATTACGGAACGAGTAAAGAGACTTGCCAGTAACGAGATTGAACTAGGTATTGAGATACCGACGATCGAATCTCGGGCAAGTAACATACCGATGATAAAAGGAACAACGTATGTTGTTATGCGGTTTGACCAATAAAGATCTTCATAGAATATGTGGGAGCCAATATGAGCATCCAGGTTCCGCTATTGGTTATTGACCGGAGACGTGTCTCGGTCATGTCTACATTGTTCTCGAACCCGTAGGGTCCGCACGCTTAAGGTTTTGATGACAGTTTTATTATGAGTTTATGAGTTTTGATGTACCAAAGGAGTTTGGATTCCCGGATGAGATCAGGGACATGACGATAAGTCTCGAAATGGTCGAGACGTAAAGATCGATATATTGGACGACTGTATTCGGAGTTCGGAAAGGTTCCGAGTGATTCAGGTATTTTTCGGAGTACCAGAGAGTTACGGGAATTCGCCGGGGAATATATGGGCCTTATTGGGCCATACGGGAATAGAGAAGAGAGGCCGAAAGGAAGGAGGCGCTCAGCCCCCCTCTGGTCCGAATTGGACAAGGGGTGCGGCCCCCTTTTCCTTCCTCCTCTTCCCCTCTTTCCCCCCTTCTCCTACTCCAACGAGGAAGGAGGGAGTCCTACTCCCGATGGGAGTAGGACTCCCCTTGGCGCGCCCCTCCTAGGTCGGCCGCCCCCTCCCCCTTGCTCCTTTATATAGGGGGGCAGGGGGCACCTCTAGGCACAACAACAATTGATCCTTTGGATCTCTTAGCCGTGTGCGGTGCCCCCTCCATGATAATCCACCTCGATAATATCGTAGCGATGCTTAGGCGAAGCCCTGCGTCGGTAGAACATCAAGATCGTCACCACGCCGTTGTGCTGAGGGAACTCTCCCTCGACACTCGGCTGGATCAGAGTTTGAGGGACGTCATCGAGCTGAACGTGTGCTAGAACTCGGAGGTGCTGTAGTTTCGGTGCTTGATCAGTTCGGCCGTGAAGACGTACGACTACATCAACTGCGTTGTTATAACGCTTTCGCTTTCGGTCTACGAGGGTACGTGGACAACACTCTCCCCTCTCGTTTCCATGCATCACCATGATCTTGCGTGTGCGTAGGAAATTTTTGAAATTACTATGTTCCCCAACACGAAGGAGTGGGAGGAGGAGCGCGAGGAGGAAGAGGAGGAGGAGGCGCCGAACCTCCTTGGCGCCCATTCCCCGTCGCTTCGGTGGTGTGCCGGGGCGGCCGCCCTCGCCGGGGGGTACGCCAACGGCGGCTTGTTGCCGCCCTCGAGGTGCGTCAGCACGCCCTCAAGGGTGCGGCCGGGGGCGCCCCACCATAGGTGGCGCCCCTTGCTGTTCTTCAGGCCGCCGACCACCGGCGCCGTTGGTGGACGCGAGCCACTGTTGCTGACGCCGCTCGAAGTACGCCGCCCAAGCCATGTGGTTGTCAGCGGCGTACTGGGGGAGGGAGAGCTGGGCGTCGGTGAGGGAGGTGCGCACGACCTCGACCTCGTTGGCGAAGTACGAGGGTTTGGCCACTGCGTCGGGCAACGGGGGAATGGGCACTCCCCCGTTGCTGAGCCTCCTGTTGGAAATATGCCCTAGAGGCAATAATAAAAGTATTATTATTATATTTCCTTGTTCATGATAATTGTCTTTTATTCATGCTATAACTGTATTATCCGGAAATCGTAATACACGTGTGAATACATAGACCACAATATGTCCCTAGTGAGCCTCTAGTTGACTAGCTCGTTGTGATCAACAGATAGTCATGGTTTCCTGGCTATGGACATTGGATGTCGTTGATAACGGGATCACATCATTAGGAGAATGATGTGATGGACAAGACCCAATCCTAAGACTAGCACAAAAGATCGAGTAGTTCATTTGCTAGAGCTTTGCGAATGTCAAGTATCTCTTCCTTTGACCATGAGATCGTGTAACTCCTGGATACCGTAGGAGTGCTTTGGGTGTATCAAACGTCACAACGTAACTGGGTGACTATAAAGGTGCACTACAGGTATCTCCGAAAGTATCTATTGTTTTATGCGGATCGAGACTGGGATTTGTCACTCCGTGTAAACGGAGAGGTATCTCTGGGCCCACTCGGTAGGACATCATCATTTGCGCAAATGTGACCAAGGAGTTGATCACGGGATGATGTGTTACGGAACGAGTAAAGAGACTTGCCGGTAACGAGATTGAACAAGGTATCGGTATACCGACGATCGAATCTCGGGCAAGTAACATACCGATAGACAAAGGGAATTGAATACGGGATCGATTGAGTCCTTGACATCGTGGTTCATCCGATGAGATCATCGTGGAACATGTGGGAGCCATCATGGGTATCCAGATCCCGCTGTTGGTTATTGACCGGAGAACATCTCGGTCATGTCTGCATGTCTCCCGAACCCGTAGGGTCTACACACTTAAGGTTCGATGACGCTAGGGTTATAAAGGAAGCTTGTATGTGGTTACCGAATGTTGTTCGGAGTCCCGGATGAGATCCCGGACGTCACGAGGAGTTCCGGAATGGTCCGGAGGTAAAGATTTATATATAGGAAGTCCTGTTTCGGCCATCGGGACAAGTTTCGGGGTCATCGGTATTGTACCGGGACCACCGGAAGGGTCCCGGGGGCCCACCGGGTGGGGCCACCTGCCCTGGGGGGCCACATGGGCTGTGGGGGGTGCGCCTTGGCCTACATGGGCCAAGGGCACCAGCCCCAAGAGGCCCATGCGCAAGGAAACTTGGGGAGGGAAGAGTCCTAAAGGGGGAAGGCACCTCCGAGGTGCCTTGGGGAGGATGGACTCCTCCCCATCCTTAGCCGCACCCCTTCCTTGGAGGAGGGGGCAAGGCTGCGCCCTCCCCCTCTCCCTTGGCCCTATATATAGTGGGGAAAAGGAGGAGCAATCAGACCTAAGGCCTTTGGTTGCCTCCCTCTCCCTCCCGTGACACATCTCCTCTCCCGTAGGTGCTCGGCGAAGCCCTGCAGGATTGCCACGCTCCTCCATCACCACCACGCCGTTGTGCTGCTGCTGGATGGAGTCTTCCTCAACCTCTCCCTCTCTCCTTGCTGGATCAAGGCGTGGGAGACATCGTCACCGGGCTGTACGTGTGTTGAACGCGGAGGTGCCGTCCGTTCGGCACTAGGATCATCGGTGATCTGAATCACGACGAGTACGACTCCATCAACCCCGTTCACTTGAACGCTTCCGCTTAGCGATCTACAAGGGTATGTAGATGCACTCTCCTTTCTACTCGTTGCTGGTCTCTCCATAGATTGATCTTGGTGATGCGTAGGAAAATTTTGAATTTCTGCTACGTTCCCCAACAGTGGCATCATGAGCTAGGTCTATTGCGTAGATTCTTTGCACGAGTAGAACACAAAGTAGTTGTGGGCGTCGATATTGTTCAATATGCTTGCCGTTACTAGTCTTATCTTGATTCGGCGGCATCGTGGGATGAAGCGGCCCGGACCAACCTTACACGTACGCTTACGTGAGACCGGTTCCACCGACAAACATGCACTAGTTGCATAAGGTGGCTGGCGGGTGTCTGTCTCTCCCACTTTAGTCGGATCGGATTCGATGAAAAGGGTCCTTATGAAGGGTAAATAGCAATTGGCATATCACGTTGTGGTTCATGCGTAGGTAAGAAACGTTCTTGCTAGAAACCCATAGCAGCCACGTAAAACATGCAAACAACAATTAGAGGACGTCTAACTTGTTTTTGCAGGGTATGCTATGTGATGTGATATGGCCAAAAGGATGTGATGAATGATATATGTGATGTATGAGATTGATCATGTTCTTGTAATACGAATCACGACTTGCATGTCGATGAGTATGACAACCGGCAGGAGCCATAGGAGTTGTCTTTATTTATTTGTGACCTGCGTGTCAACTTAAACGTCATGTAATTACTTTACTTTATTGCTAACCGTTAGCCAAGGTAGTAGAAGTAATAGTTGGCGAGGCAACTTCATGAAGACACGATGATGGAGATCATGATGATGGAGATCATGGTGTCATGCCGGTGACGATGATGATCATGGAGCCCCGAAGATGGAGATCAAAAGGAGCAAAGTGATGATGGCCATATCATGTCACTATTTGATTGCATGTGATGTTTATCATGTTTATACATCTTATTTGCTTAGAACGACGGTAGTAAATAAGATGATCCCTTACAACAATTTCAAGAAGTGTTCTCCCCTAACTGTGCACCGTTGCGACAGTTCGTGTTTCGAAGCACCACGTGATGATCGGGTGTTAGATTCTAACATTCACATACAACGGGTGTAAGACAGATTTACACACGCGAAACACTTAGGGTTAACTTGACGAGCCTAGCATGTACAGACATGGCCTCGGAACACGGAGACCGAAAGGTCGAGCATGAGTCGTATAGAAGATACGATCAACATGAAGATGTTCACCGATGATGACTAGTCCGTCTCACGTGATGATCGGACACGGCCTAGTTTGACTCGGATCATGTAATCACTTAAGATGACTAGAGGGATGTCTATCTGAGTGGGAGTTCATAAGATGAACTTAATTATCCTGAACATAGTCAAAAGGTTTTTGCAAATTATGTCGTAGCTCACGCTATAGTTCTACTGTTTAGATATGTTCCTAGAAAAAAATTAGTTGAAAGTTGATAGTAGCAATTATGCGGACTAGGTCCGTAAACTGAGGATTGTCCTCATTGCTTCATAGAAGGCTTATGTCCTTAATGCACCGCTCAGTGTGCTGAACCTCAAACGTTGTCTGTGGTTGTTGCGAACATCTGACATACACGTTTTGATAACTACGTGATAGTTCAGTTAAACGGTTTAGAGTTGAGGCACCAAAGACGTTTTTGAAACATCGCGAAACATATGAGATGTTTTGAGGGCTGAAATTGGGATTTCAGGCTCGTGCCCATGTCAAGAGGTATAAGACCTCCGATGACTTTCTTAACCTGCAAACTAAGGAGAAAAGCTCAATTGTTGAGCTTGTGCTCAGATTGTCTGAGTACAACAATCATTTGAATCGAGTGGGAGTTGATCTTCCAGATAAGACAGTGATGGTTCTCCAAAGTCATTGCCACCAAGCTGTTAGAGCTTCGTGATGAACTATAACATATCAGGGATAGATATGATGATCCTTGAGGTATTCGCGATGTTTGACACCGCGAAAGTAGGAATCAAAAAGGAGCATCAATTGTTGATGGTTGGTGAAACCACTAGTTTCAAGAAGGGCAAGGGCAAGAAGGGATACTTCATGAAACGGCAAATCAGCTGCTGCTCTAGTGAAGAAACCCAAGGTAAAACCCAAACCCGAGACTAAGTGCTTCTGTAATAAGGGGAACAACCACTAGAGCAGAATTACCCTAGATACTTGGTAGATAAGAAGGCTGGCAAGGTCGATAGAAGTATATTGGATATACATTGTGTTAATGTGTACTTTGCTAGTACTCCTAGTAGCACCAGGGTATTAGATACCGGTTCGGTTGCTAAGTGTTAGTAACTCGAAACAAAAGGCTACGGAATAAACGGAGACTAGCTAAAGGTGAGCTGACGATATGTGTTGGAAGTTTTTCCAAGCTTCATATGATCAAGCATCGCACGCTCCCTCTACCAAAGAGATTGGTGTTAAACCTAAATAATTGTTGTTTGGTGTTTGCGTTGAGCATAGACATGATTGGATTACGTCTATCGCAATACGGTTATTCATTTAAGGAGAATAATCGTTACTCTGTTTATTTGAATAATACCTTCAATGGTCTTACACCTAAAATGAATGGTTTATTAAATCTCGATCGTAGTGATACACATGTTCATGCCAAAAGATAGTAATGATAGAACCACCTACTTGTGGCACTGCCACGTAAGTCATATCGGTATAAAACGCATGAAGAAGCTCCATATTGATGGATCTTTGGGCTCACTCGTTTTTGAAAAGTTTGAGACATGCGAACCATGTCTATTGGTGTATATGCATGAAGAAACTCCATGCAAATGGACCGTTTTGACTCACTTGATTTTGAATCACTTGGGACATGCAAATCATACCACATGGGCAAGATGACTGAAAAGCCTCGTTTTCAGTAAGATGTAACAAGATAGCAACTTGTTGGAAGCAACACATTTTGATGCGTGCAGTCCAATGAGTGCTGAGGCATGCAGTGAATATCGTTATGTTCTTACTTCACAGATGATTCGAGTAGATGTTGAGAATATTTACTTGATGAAACACAAGTCTGAATTATTGAATGGTTCAAGTAATTTCAGAGTGAAGTAGAAGATTGTGACAAGAGGATAAAATGTCTATGATATGATCATAGAGATGAGTATCTGAGTTACGAGTTTTGGCACACAATTAAGACATTGTGGAAATTGTTTCACAATTAATACCGCCTGGAACACCATAGTGTGATGGTGTGTCCGAACATCATAGTTGCACCCTATTGGATATGATGCATACCATGATGTCTCTTATCGAACTGCCAGGATAGTTTATGGGTTAGGCATTAAAGACAACCACATTCACTTTAAATAGGGCACCACGTAATTCCGATGAGATGACACCGTATGAATTATGGTTTAGAGAAACCTAAGTTGTCATTTCTTAAAGGTTTGGGGCTGCGACGCTTATGTGAAAAAGTTTCAGGATTAAGCTCGAACCCAAAGCGGATAAAGTACATCTTCATAGGACACCCAAAACAGTTGGGTATACCTCCTAATTCAGATCCGAAGGCAATATGAATTGTTTCTAGAATTGGGTCCTTTCTCGAGGAAAGGTTTCTCTCGAAAGAATTGAGTGGGAGGATGGTGGAGACTTGATGAGGTTACTGAACCATCACTTCAACCAGTGTGTAGCAGGGCACAGGAAGTTGTTCCTGTGGCACCTACACCAATTGAAGTAGAAGCTTATGATAGTGATCATGAAACTTCAGATCAAGTCACTCCCAAACCTCGTAGGGTGACAAGGATACGTACTACTTCAGAGTGGTACAGTAATCCTGTCTTGGAAGTCATGTTGCTAGACAACAATGAACCTACGAGCTATGGAGAAGCGATGGTGGGCCTGGATTCCGATAAATGGCTCAAGGCCATAAAACCCGAGAGAGGATCCATGTATGAAAACAAAGTGTAGACTTTGGAAGAACTACTTGATGGTCATAAGGCTGTTAGGTACATATGGATTTTGAAAGGAAGACAGACAATGATGGTAAGTGTCACCATTGAGAAAGGTCGACTTGTCGTTGAGATGTTTTTCGACAAGTTCAAGGAGTTGACTACGATGAGACTTTCTCACTCGTAGCGATGCTAAGAGTATGTTGGAATTATATTAGCAATTACTGCATTATTTATGAAATCTTGCAGATAGGATGTCAAAACATTGTTTCCTCGACGATTCTTGAGGAAAGGTTGTATGTGATACAACCGGAAGGTTTTGTCTATCCTGAAATATGCTAATAAGTATGCAAAGCTCCAGCAATCCTTCTGAGGACTGGAGTGAGCATCTCGGAGTTGGAATGTATGCTTTGATGATGATCAAAGATTTAGGGTGTATACAAAGTTTATGAGAAACTTGTATTTCCAAAGAAGTGAGTGGGAGCACTATAGAATTTCTGATGAGTATATGTTGTTGACATATTAATGATCAGAAATGACGTAGAATTTCTGGAAAGCATATAGGGTTATTTGGAAAGTGTTTTCAATGGAAAACCTGGATTAAGCTACTTGAACATTGAGCATCAAGATCTATAAGGATAGATCAAAACGCTTAATGGTACTTTCAAATGAGCACATGCCTTGACGTGATCTTGAAGGTGTTCAAGATGGATCAGTCAAAAAAGGAGTTCTTGCCTGAGTTGTAAGGTACGAAGTTAAGGGCATCCATACCTGAGCCCTTGGCGCCTCCCTCCCTCCCGTGACACCTCCTCCTCTCCCGTAGGTGCTTGGCGAAGCCCTGCAGGATTGCCACGCTCCTCCATCACCACCACGCCGTTGTGCTGCTGCTGGATGGAGTCTTCCTCAACCTCTCCCTCTCTCCTTGCTGGATCAAGGCGTGGGAGACATCGTCGAGCTGTACGTGTGTTGAACGCGGAGGTGCCGTCCGTTCGGCACTAGGATCATCGGTGATCTGAATCACGACGAGTACGACTCCATCAACCCCGTTCACTTGAACGCTTCCGCTTAGCGATCTACAAGGGTATGTAGATGCACTCCCCTTTCTACTCGTTGCTGGTCTCTCCATAGATAGATCTTGGTGTTACGTAGGAAAATTTTGAATTTCTGCTACGTTCCCCAAAAGTGGCATCATGAGCTAGGTCTATTGCGTAGATTCTTTGCACGAGTAGAACACAAAGTAGTTGTGGGCGTTGATGTTGTTCAATATGCTTACCGTTACTAGTCCAATCTTGTTTCGACGGTATTGTGGGATGAAGCGGCCCGGACCGACCTTACACGTACTCTTACGTGAGACAGGTTCCACCGATTGACATGCACTTGGTGCATAAGGTGGCTAGCGGGTGCCAGTCTCTCCCACTTTAGTCGGAACGGATTCGATGAAAAGGGTCCTTATGAAGGGTAAATAGCAATTGGCATATCACGTTGTGGTCTTGCGTAGGTAAGAAACGTTCTTGCTAGAAACCCATAGCAGCCACGTAAAACATGCAACAACAATTAGAGGACGTCTAACTTGTTTTTGCAGGGTATCCTATGTGATGTGATATGGCCAAGAGGAATGTGATGAATGATATGTGATGTATGAGATTGATCATGTTCTTGTAATAGGAATCACGACTTGCATGTCGATGAGTATGACAACCGGCAGGAGCCATAGGAGTTGTCTTTATTTTTTGTATGACCTGCGTGTCATTGAAGAACGCCATGTAACTTACTTTACTTTATTGCTAAACGCGTTAGCCATAGAAGTAGAAGTAGTCGTTGGCGTGACAACTTCATGAAGACACGATGATGGAGATCATGATGATGGAGATCATGGTGTCATGCCGGTGACGATGATGATCATGGAGCCCCGAAGATGAAGATCAAAAGGAGCAAAATGATATTGGCCATATCATGTCACTATTTGATTGCATGTGATGTTTATCATGTTTTATGCATCTTGTTTACTTAGGACGACGGTAGTAAATAAGATGATCCCTTACAAAATTTCAAGAAGTGTTCTCCCCTAACTGTGCACCGTTGCTACAGTTCGTCGTTTCGAAGCACCACGTGATGATCGGGTGTGATAGATTCTTACGTTCACATACAACGGGTGTAAGACAGTTTTACACAGCGAAAACACTTAGGGTTAACTTGACGAGCCTAGCATGTACAGACATGGCCTCGGAACACGGAGACCGAAAGGTCGAGCATGAGTCGTATAGAAGATACGATCAACATGAAGATGTTCACCGATGATGACTAGTCCGTCTCACGTGATGATCGGACACGGCCTAGTTTGACTCGGATCATGTAATCACTTAGATGACTAGAGGGATGTCTATCTGAGTGGGAGTTCATAAGATGAACTTAATTATCCTGAACATAGTCAAAAGACCTTTTGCAAATTATGTCGTAGCTCGCGCTATAGTTCTACTGTTTAGATATGTTCCTAGAGAAAATATAGTTGAAAGTTGATAGTAGCGATTATGCGATCAGTAGAAAGCTTATGTCCTTAATGCACTGCTCAGTGTGCTGAACCCCAAACGTCGTTTGTGGATGTTTCGAACATCGAACATACACGTTTTGATAACTACGTGATAGTTCAGTTAAATGGTTTAAGTAGAGGCACCAAAGACGGTTTCGAAACGTCGCGGAACATATGAGATGTTTCGAGGGCTGAAATTGGGATTTCAGGCTCGTGCCCACGTCAAGATGTATGAGACCTCCGACAATTTTCTTAGCCTACAAACTAAGGGAGAAAAGCTCAATCGTTGAGCTTGTGCTCAGATTGTCTGAGTACAACAATCACTTGAATCAAGTGGGAGTTGATCTTCCAGATGAAATAGTGATAGTTTCTCCGAAGTCATTACCACTAAGCTGCTAGAGCTTCGTGATGAACTATAACATATCAAGGATAGAGATGATGATCCTTGAGGTATTCGCGTTGTTTGACATCGCGAAAGTAGAAATCAAGAAGGAGCATCAATTGTTGATGGTTGGTGAAACCACTAGTTTCAAGAAGGGCAAGGGAAGGAAGGGATACTTCATGAAACGGCAAATCAGCTGCTGCACCAGTGAAGAAACCCAAGGTTGAACCCAAACTCGAGACTAAGTGCTTCTGTAATAAAGGGAACAGCCACTGGAGCAGCATTACCCTAGATACTTGGTAGATGAGAAGGCTGGCAAGGTCGATAGAAGTATATTGGATATACATTGTGTTAATGTGTACTTTACTAGTACTCCTAGTAGCACCAGGGTATTAGATACCGGTTCGGTTGCTAAGTGTTAGTAACTCGAAATAAAGGCTACGGAATAAACGGAGACTAGCTAAAGGTGAGCTGACGATATGTGTTGGAAGTTTTTCCAAGCTTGATATGATCAAGCATCGCACGCTCCCTCTACCAAAGAGATTGGTGTTAAACCTAAATAATTGTTATTTGGTGTTTGCGTTGAGCATAGACATGATTGGATTACGTCTATCGCAATACGGTTATTCATTTAAGGAGAATAATGGTTACTCTGTTTATTTGAATAATACCTTCGATGGTCATGCACCTAAAGGAATGGTTTATTGAATCTCGATCGTAGTGATACACATTTTCATGCCAAAAGATATAAGATAGTAATGATAGTACCACTTACTTGTGGCACTGCCATGTAAGTCATAATGGTATAAAACGCATGAAGAAGCTCCATGTTGATGGATCTTTGGACTCACTCGTTTTTGAAAAGTTTGAGACATGCGAACCATGTCTATTGGTGTATATGCATGAAGAAACTCCATGCAGATGGATCGTTTAGACTCACTTGATTTTGAATCACTTGAGATATGCAAATCATACCACATAGGCAAGATGACTGAAAAGCCTCGGTTTCAGTAAGATGGAACAAGATAGCAACTTGTTGGAAGCAACACATTTTTGATGTGTGCAGTCCAATGAGTGCTGAGGCATGCAGTGAATATCGTTATGTTCTTACTTCACAGATGATTCGAGTAGATGTTGAGAATATTTACTTGATGAAACACAAGTCTGAATTATTGAATGGTTCAAATAATTTCAGAGTGAAGTGGATGATCATTGTGACAAGAGGATAAAATGTCTATGATATGATCATAGAGATGGATATCTGAGTTACGAGTTTTGGCACACAATTAAGACATTGTGGAAATTGTTTCATAATTAAATACCGCCTGGAACATCATAGTGTGATGGTGTGTCCGAACATCATAGTTGCACCCTATTGGATATGGTGGGTACCATGATGTCTCTTATCGAATTACCACTATCGTTCATGGGTTAGGCATTAGAGACAACCACACTCATTTTAATAGGGCACCACGTAATTCCGATGAGATGACACCGTATGAATTATGGTTTAGAGAAACCTAAGTTGTCGTTTCTTAAAAGTTTGGGGCTGCGACGCTTATATGAAAAAGTTTCAGGATTAAGCTCGAACCCAAAGCGGATAAAATGCATCTTCATAGGACACCCAAAACAGTTGGGTATACCTCCTAATTCAGATCCGAAAGCAATATGGATTGTTTCTTGAATCGGGTCCTTTCTCGAGGAAAGGTTTCTCTCGAAAGAATTGAGTGGGAGGATGGTGGAAACTTGATGAGGTTATTGAACCGTCTCTTCAACTAGTGTGTGGCAGGGCACAGGAAGATTGTTCCTGTGGCACCTACACCAATTGAAGTGGAAGCTTATGATATTGATCATGAAACTTCGGATCAAGTCACTACCAAACCTCGTAGGACGACAAGAACACGTACTACTTCGGAGTGGTAAGGTGATCCTGTCTTGAAGGTCATGTTGCTAGACAACAATGAACCTACGAGCTATGGAGAAGCGATGGTGGGCCCGAATTCCGACAAATGGTTAGAAGCCATGAAATCCGAGATAGTATCCATATATCAGAACAAAGCATGGACTTTGGTGGACTTGCCCGATGATCGGCAAGCCATTGAGATAAATGGATCTTTTAAGAAGAAGACGGACGCGGATGGTAATGTCACCATCCATGAAGCTCGACTTGTGGCGAAAAGTTTTTCACAAGTTCAAGGAGTTGACTACGATGAGTTTTTCTCATCCGTAGCGATGCTTAAAGTCCGTCGGAATCATGTTAGCATTAGCTGCATTTATGAAATCTGGCAGATGGATGTCAAGACAAGTTTCCTTACTAGTTTTCGTAAGGAAAGGTTGTATGCAATACAATCAGAAAGGTTTTTGTCGATCCTGAGGATGCTAAAAGGTATGCTAGCTCCAGCGATCCTTCTAAGGACTGGAGTGAGCATCTCGGAGTTGGAATGTATGCTTTGATGAGATGATCAAAGATTTTGGATTTATACAAAGTTTATGAGAAACTTGTATTTCCAAAGAAGTGAGTGGGAGCACTATAGAATTTCTGATGAGTATATGTTATTGACATATTGTTGATCAGAAATGATGTAGAATTTCTAGAAAGCATATAGGGTTATTTGAAAGGTGTTTTTCAATAGAAAACCTGGATTAAGCTATTTGAGCATTGAGCATCAAGATCTATAAGGATAGATCAAAATGCTTAATAATACTTTCAAATGAGCACATACCTTGACATGATCTTGAAGGTGTTCAAGATGGATCAGTCAAAGAAGAAGTTCTTGCCTGAGTTGTAAGGTACGAAGTTAAGACTTAAAGCTCGACCACGGCAGAATAGAGAGAAAGGACGAAGGTCGTCCCCTATGCTTAAGACGTAGGCTCTTCAGTATGCTGTGCTGTGTACCGCACCGAAAGTGTGCCTTGCCATGAGTCAGTCAAGGGGTACAAGAGTGATCCATCAATGGATCATAGGACAGCGGTCAAAGTTATCCTTAGTAACTAGTGGACTAAGGAATTTTTCTCGATTATGGAGGTGGTAAAAGAGTTCGTCGTAAAGGTTACGTCGATGCAAGCTTAACACCTATCCGGATAGCTCTGACTAGAGAGACCGGATACATATAATGGAGCAATAATTTAGAATAGCTCCAAGTAGAACAGTTGTTTGGAATAGTTCCAAATAGAGCGTGGTAGCTGCATCTAGGAGATGACATGGAGATTTGTAAAGCACACACGGATCTGAAAGGTTCAGACCCGTTGACTAAAACCTCTCTCACAAGCAACATGATCAAACATAAAACTCATTGAGTGTTAATCACATAGTGATGTGAACTAGACTACTGACTCTAGTAAACTCTTGGTTATTAGTCACATGGCGATGTGACCTGTGAGTGTTAATCACATGACAATGTGAACTAGATTATTGACTCTAGTGCAAGTGGGAGACTGTTGGAAATATGCCCTAGAGGCAATAATAAAAGTATTATTATTATATTTCCTTGTTCATGATAATTGTCTTTTATTCATGCTATAACTGTATTATCCGGAAATCGTAATACACGTGTGAATACATAGACCACAATATGTCCCTAGTGAGCCTCTAGTTGACTAGCTCGTTGTGATCAACAGATAGTCATGGTTTCCTGGCTATGGACATTGGATGTCGTTGATAACGGGATCACATCATTAGGAGAATGATGTGATGGACAAGACCCAATCCTAAGACTAGCACAAAAGATCGAGTAGTTCATTTGCTAGAGCTTTGCGAATGTCAAGTATCTCTTCCTTTGACCATGAGATCGTGTAACTCCTGGATACCGTAGGAGTGCTTTGGGTGTATCAAACGTCACAACGTAACTGGGTGACTATAAAGGTGCACTACAGGTATCTCCGAAAGTATCTATTGTTTTATGCGGATCGAGACTGGGATTTGTCACTCCGTGTAAACGGAGAGGTATCTCTGGGCCCACGGTAGGACATCATCATTTGCGCAAATGTGACCAAGGAGTGTATCACGGGATGATGTGTTACGGAACGAGTAAAGAGACTTGCCGGTAACGAGATTGAACAAGGTATCGGTATACCGACTATCGAATCTCGGGCAAGTAACATACCGATAGACAAAGGGAATTGAATACGGGATCGATTGAGTCCTTGACATCGTGGTTCATCCGATGAGATCATCGTGGAACATGTGGGAGCCATCATGGGTATCCAGATCCCGCTGTTGGTTATTGACCGGAGAACATCTCGGTCATGTCTGCATGTCTCCCGAACCCGTAGGGTCTACACACTTAAGGTTCGATGACGCTAGGGTTATAAAGGAAGCTTGTATGTGGTTACCGAATGTTGTTCGGAGTCCCGGATGAGATCCCGGACGTCACGAGGAGTTCCGGAATGGTCCGGAGGTAAAGATTTATATATAGGAAGTCCTGTTTCGGCCATCGGGACAAGTTTCGGGGTCATCGGTATTGTACCGGGACCACCGGAAGGGTCCCGGGGGCCCACCGGGTGGGGCCACCTGCCCCGGGGGGCCACATGGGCTGTGGGGGGTGCGCCTTGGCCTACATGGGCCAAGGGCACCAGCCCCAAGAGGCCCATGCGCAAGGAAACTTGGGGAGGGAAGAGTCCTAAAGGGGGAAGGCACCTCCGAGGTGCCTTGGGGAGGATGGACTCCTCCCCATCCTTAGCCGCACCCCTTCCTTGGAGGAGGGGGCAAGGCTGCGCCCTCCCCCTCTCCCTTGGCCCTATATATAGTGGGGAAAAGGAGGAGCAATCAGACCTAAGGCCTTTGGTTGCCTCCCTCTCCCTCCCGTGACACATCTCCTCTCCCGTAGGTGCTCGGCGAAGCCCTGCAGGATTGCCACGCTCCTCCATCACCACCACGCCGTTGTGCTGCTGCTGGATGGAGTCTTCCTCAACCTCTCCCTCTCTCCTTGCTAGATCAAGGCGTGGGAGACATCGTCACCGGGCTGTACGTGTGTTGAACGCGGAGGTGCCGTCCGTTCGGCACTAGGATCATCGGTGATCTGAATCACGACGAGTACGACTCCATCAACCCCGTTCACTTGAACGCTTCCGCTTAGCGATCTACAAGGGTATGTAGATGCACTCTCCTTTCTACTCGTTGCTGGTCTCTCCATAGATTGATCTTGGTGATGCGTAGGAAAATTTTGAATTTCTGCTACGTTCCCCAACACCTCCAGCCCGTCGGCCCGGCGCGCATGTCCGGCGGCACCAGGATATTCGCCTGGAACAGGAGCCACGACTCCTGTTCGCGGAGCGAGCGGCGGCCGAAGCCGTTGGCGGCCGCCTCGTCACTGGGGAAGCGTTCGGCCATCGGGAAAGGGAAGGGAGATGGAGGGGGCTGGGCGGCGGCTCGGGAGAGGGAGGGCTGGGGGAGAGCTCGGCGGCTGCGCTCGGGAGAGGTGGCGCTCACCAGAGGCGAGTGAGGCCATATATAGCCGGGCCGCGCCCGTGTGTACGCGTCCGAGGGAGGGGAGGCCTCGGCACGCCGTCCCGTGACGTACCGCCCGTGAGAAATCAATGGCAAAGCTGACCGGCGACAACCTTGCCATTGATTCCCCTTGGGAAACCGAGGCGTTGGGAGAAGACGAGGCAGGCGGTGTCACTGACGCGGCTGGCCCGCGGCTCTTTCGCGCCAAAAATGGTTCGCCCGGCGCCACCGAGCGCCCTCCAGCGTGCCGGATTCGTGTTGGGTCCGCCGGTGCCAATTTCGGCCCGAGCCGGCGAAAAATGGGCCTTTGGAGACGCGACTGGGCCGATTTTTTTACGCCGGCGGCCGAAAAGTCGCCTGGGTGGCCTTGTTGGGGACGCGGCTGGAAATGCTCTTAGCCGATATGCGGGCAACATGGAACCCAGCTCAAGTAGTAGTGTGGAGGAGAATTAATTCCAACGTGTTTGCAATTCAGTTCAATTGTCTAGGGAACTGGAACAAATAAATGCATTAGGGTCCATGGGAATTTCACGGATATGCTATGATCTTATTAGAGTATGATGGCTTCTCAAGTCCTGAAAAAGTTAACGACAAGCTTGAGACTTGGTGTGAGATACCCAGATTGCGTGATAGGTGGTGAGAAGTGTTTCCTTCAGAACTTAGCAAGTAGGATAGCTGAGGTACACGAGATGCAAGTTACCTTACCAAATGGCTTTGTTGGTAAGACGTTAGTAAAAATTGACATGTTTTGTTAGTTTTACAAGGGGTGGTGGTATAGAGCAGTATCAAGTGAAGTTCGAAAAGGACTCAACTTTTTGTCATGCACGTTGAATAATGGGACATTGGCATGAGGAACGCAGAATTGGTGAACATGATCAAACAAAATTTGAATGCCCCCCCCCCCCAACTTGCTCCAACGAGAGGCAGGCAACGAGGTTGTGGAGGGTGTGCGAGTGGAGGAGGCCGATGTCGGGGATAGATCCGACAGATCTCTTGATACCCGGGGATGTATCTGGTGCATCGGAGCATTTGGTGCTACCGGTGCATCGGAGCATTTGGTGCTACCGGTGCACCGGTCGCCCGTTGCAGATTAAAAATTGTTCGAAAAATTCCAGAAAAAATTAGTGCATTTAGACAACATCAATGTATGTTGTCACAAAAATTCAAATCAAAATTTGAAACATTGCTTGAGATGCAAAAATGAAAAATTTAGCATTGAACAGTACATAAAACGAGTTGGGCTTCAGTTTTGGCCCATTAGCACATTGACGTCAAATTTGTCATTTTTGTATCTTGAGCATTATTTTGAATTTTGATTTGAATTTTTGTGACAACATACATTGATGTTGTGTCGATGCACTAAATTTTTCTCACAAAATTTCGAACATTTTTTAATGTGTAACATGGTCCGGTGCACCGGTAGCACCAATTGCTCCGGTGCACCAGATACGTTCCCCTTGATACCCTACGTTCTGCTTGTATATATACATATATATATATATATATATATATATATATATATATATATATATATTGTGTTGGAGTGTGAACAACGTATAGGTAAACTATCAAGGGATTGTAATGTGTTCTACCACAAGCCTTGCCCCCAGCTTATATAGCGTACCAGGGATCCTAGGGTTACAAAACTAGGTCGGCTACGTCGGTGGAGGCAGAGTCTGTTGGGGAACGTTGCAGAAAATAAAAAAAATTCCTACGGTTTCACCAAGATCCATCTATGAGTTCATCTAAGCAACGAGTGAAAGGAGAGAGATGCATCTACATACCACTTTGTAGATCGCGTGCGGAAGCGTTCAAGAGAACGGGGTTGAGGTAGTCGTTCTCGTCGTGATCCTATCACCAGAGATCCTAGCGCCGAACGGACGGCACCTCCGCGTTCAACACACGTACGGTCAGCATGACGTCTCCTCCGTCTTGATCCAGCAAGGGGGAAGGAGAGGTTGATGAAGATCCAGCATCACAACGGTGTGCTGGTGGATGCAGCAGGACTCCGGCACGGCTTCGCCAAGCTACTGCAGGAGGAGGAAGAGGTGTAGCAGGGGAGGGAGGCGCCAAGACACAAGGTGCGGCTGTCCTCCCTCCCGCCTCCTTTATATAGGCCCCCAAGGGGGGCGCCGGCCCTGGGAGATCTAATCTCCCAAGGGGGGCGGCGGCCAGGGGGGTGGAGTGCCCCCCAAGGCAAGTGGGGCGCGCCCCCCACCTAGGGTTTCCAACCCTAGGCGCAGGGGGGGCCCAGGGGGGCGCACCAGCCCACTAGGGTCTGGTTCCCCTCCCACTTCAGCCCACGGGGGCCCTCCGGGATAGGTGGCCCCACCCGGTGGACCCCCGGGACCCTTCCGGTGGTCCCGGTACAATACCGGGTGACCCCGAAACTTTCCCGATGGCCGAAACAGCACCTCCTATATATAGTTCTTTACCTCCGGACCATTCCGGAACTCCTCGTGATGTCCGGGATCTCATCCGGGACTCCGAACAACATCCGGTTTGCTGCATACTCATATTCATACAACCCTAGCGTCACCGAACCTTAAGTGTGTAGACCCTACGGGTTCGGGAGACATGCAGACATGACCGAGACGGCTCTCCGGTCAATAACCAACAACGGGATCTGGATACCCATGTTGGCTCCCACATACTCCTCGATGATCTCATTGGATGAACCACAATGTCGAGGATTCAAAAAACCCCATATACTATTCCCTTTGTCAGACGGTATGTTACTTTCCCGAGATCCGATCGTCGGTATCCCAATACCTCGTTCAATCTCGTTACCGGCAAGTCACTTTACTCGTACTGTAATGCATGATCCCGTGACCAAACACTTGGTCACTTTGAGCTCATTATGATCATGCATTACCGAGTGGGCCCAGAGATACCTCTCCGTCATACGGAGTGACAAATCCCAGTCTCGATCCGTGTCAACCCAACAGACACTTTCGGAGATACCTGTAGTGCACCTTTATAGTCACCTAGTTACGTTGTGACGTTTGGTACACCCAAAGCACTCCTACGGTATCCGGGAGTTACACGATCTCATGGTCTAAGGAAGAGATACTTGACATTGGAAAAGCTCTAGCAAAACGAACTACACGATCTTGTGCTATGCTTAGGATTGGGTCCTGTCCATCACATCATTCTCCCAATGATGTGATCCCGTTATCAACGACATCCAATGTCCATAGTCAGGAAACCATGACTATCTGTTGATCAACGAGCTAGTCAACTAGAGGCTCACTAGGGACATGTTGTGGTCTAAGTATTCACACGTGTATTACGATTTCCGGATAGTACAATTATAGCATGAATAAAAGACAACTATCATGAACAAAGAAATATAATAATAATCCTTTTATTATTGCCTCTAGGGCATATTTCCAACAGTCTCCCACTTGCCCTAGAGTCAATAATCTAGTTACATTGTGATGAATCGAACACCCATAGAGTTCTGGTGTTGATCATGTTTTGCTCGCGGAAGAGGTTTAGTCAACGGGTCTGCGACATTCAGATCCGTATGTACTTTGCAAATATCTATGTCTTCATCTTGAATATTTTCACGGATGGAGTTGAAACGACGCTTGATGTGCCTGGTCTTCTTGTGAAACCTGGGCTCCTTGGCAAGGGCAATAGCTCCAGTGTTGTCACAGAAGAGAGTGATCGGCCCCGACGCATTGGGTATGACTCCTAGGTCGGTGATGAACTCCTTCATCCATATTGCTTCATGCGCTGCCTCCGAGGCTGCCATGTACTCCGCTTCACATGTAGATCCCGCCACGACGCTCTGCTTGCAACTGCACCAGCTTACTGCTCCACGATTCAACATATACACGTATCCGGTTTGTGACTTGGAGTCATCCAGATCTGTGTCGAAGCTAGCGTCGACGTAACCCTTTACGATGAGCTCTTCGTCACCTCCATAAATGAGAAACATGTCCTTTGTCCTTTTCAGGTACTTCAGGATATTCTTGACCGCTGTCCAGTGTTCCTTGCCGGGATTACTTTTGGTACCTACCTACCAAACTTACGGCAAGGTTTACATCTGGTCTGGTACACATCATGGCATACATAATAGATCCTATGGCTGAGGCATAGGGGATGACACTCATCTCTTCTTTATCTTTTGTCGTGGTCGGGCATTGAGCCGAGCTCAATCTCACACCTTGCAATACAGGCAAGAACCCTTTCTTGGACTGATCCATTTTGAACTTCTTCAAAATCTTATCAAGGTATGTGCTTTGTGAAAGACTTATGAGGCATCTCGATCTATCCCTATAGATCTTGATGCCTAATATGTAAGCAGCTTCTCCAAGGTCCTTCATTGAAAAACACTTATTCAAGTAGGCCTTAATGCTGTCCAAGAATTCTATATCATTTCCCATCAAAAGTATGTCATCTACATATAATATGAGAAATGCTACAGAGCTCCCACTCACTTTCTTGTAAACGCAGGCTTCTCCATAAGTCTGCATAAACCCAAACGCTTTGATCATTTCATCAAAGCGAATGTTCCAACTCTGAGATGCTTGCACCAGCCCATAAATGGATCGATGGAGCTTGCATACTTTGTCAGCATTCTTAGGATCGACAAAACCTTCCGGCTGCATCATATACAGCTCTTCCTTAAGATAACCGTTAAGGAATGCTGTTTTGACGTCCATCTGCCATATCTCATAATCATAGTATGCGGCAATTGCTAACATGATTCGGACGGACTTAAGCTTCGCTACGGGAGAGAAGGTCTCATCGTAGTCAACCCCTTGAACTTGTCGATAACCCTTAGCAACAAGTCGAGCTTTATAGATGGTGACATTACCATCCGCGTCCGTCTTCTTCTTAAAGATCCATTTGTTTTCTATCGCTCGCCGATCATCGGGCAAGTCAGTCAAAGTCCATACTTTGTTCTCATACATGGATTCTATCTCGGATTGCATGGCTTCAAGCCATTTGTTGGAATCTGGGCCCGCCATCGCTTCTTCATAGTTCGAAGGTTCACCGTTGTCTAACAACATGATTTCCAGGACAGGGTTGCCATACCACTCTGGTGTGGAACGTGTCCTTGGGGACCTACGAAGTTCAGTAGCAACTTGATCCGAAATACCTTGATCATCATCATTAATTTCCTCTCCAATCGGCGTAGGCACCACAGGAACATTTTCCTGAGATGCACTACTTTCCAGTTCAAGAGGTAGTACTTCATCAAGTTCTACTTTCCTCCCACTTACTCCTTTCAAGAGAAACTCCTTTTCCAGAAAGGATCCGTTCTTGGCAACAAAGATCTTGCCTTCGGATCTAAGGTAGAAGGTATACCCAATGGTTTCCTTAGGGTATCCTATGAAGACGCATTTTTCTGAATTGGGTTCGAGCTTTTCAGGTTGAAGTTTCTTGACATAAGCATGGCATCCCCAAACTTTTAGAAACGACAGCTTAGGTTTCTTCCCAAACCATAATTCATACGGTGTCGTCTCAACGGATTTAGACGGTGCCCTATTTAAAGTGAATGTAGCTGTCTCTAGAGCGTATCCCCAAAATGATAGTGGTAAATCGGTAAGAGACATCATAGATCGCACCATATCCAATAGAGTGCGATTACGACATTCGGACACACCGTTACGCTGAGGTGTTCCAGGCGGCGTGAGTTGTGAAATGATTCCACATTTTCTTAAGTGCGTACCAAATTCGTGACTTATATATTCTCCTCCACGATCCGATCATAAGAATTTTATCTTTCGGTCACGTTGATTCTCTACTTCATTCTGAAATTCCTTGAACTTTTCAAAGGTCTCAGACTTGTGTTTCATCAAGTAGACATACCCATATCTACTTGAGTCATCAGTGAGAGTGAGAACATAACGATATCCTCCGCGAGCCTCAACGCCCATTGGACCACACACATTAGTATGTATGATTTCCAACAAGTTCGTTGCTCGCTCCATTGTTCCGGAGAACAGAGTCTTGGTCATTTTGAACATGAGGCATGGTTCGCATGTGTCAAATGATTCATAATCGAGAGACTCTAAAAGTCCATCAGCATGGAGCTTCTTCATGCGCTTGACACCAACGTGACCAAGGCGGTAGTTCCACAAGTATGTGGGACTATCGTTATCAACTTTACATCTTTTGGTGTTCACACTATGAATATGTGTAACATTACGTTCGAGATTCATTAAGAATAAACCATTGACCATCGGGGCATGACCATAAAACATATCTCTCATATAAATAGAACAACCATTATTCTCGGATTTAAATGAGTAGCCATCTCGCATCAAACGAGATCCAGATACAATGTTCATGCTCAAACTTGGCACTAAATAACAATTATTGAGGTTTAAAACTAATCCCGTAGGTAAATGTAGAGGTAGTGTGCCGACGGCGATCACATCGACCTTGGAACCATTTCCGACGCGCATCGTCACCTCATCCTTCGCCAGTCTCCGCTTATTCCGCAGCTCCTGTTGTGAGTTACAAATATGAGCAACGGCACCGGTATCAAATACCCAGGAGTTACTACGAGTACTGGTAAGGTACACATCAATTACATGTATATCAAATATACCTTTAGTGTTGCCGGCCTTCTTGTCCGCTAAGTATTTGTGGCAGTTCCGCTTCCAGTGACCCTTCCCTTTGCAATAAAAGCACTTAGTCTCAGGCTTGGGTCCATTCTTTGACTTCTTCTCGGGAACTGGCTTACCGGGCGCGGCAACATCTTTGCCGTCCTTTTTGAAGTTCTTCTTACCCTTGCCCTTCTTGAACTTAGTGGTCTTATTGACCATCAACACTTGATGTTCTTTCTTGATTTCAACCTCTGCTGACTTCAGCATTGAAAATACTTCAGGAATGGTCTTCACCATCCCCTGCATATTGTAGTTCAGCACAAAGCTCTTGTAGCTCGGTGGGAGCGACTGAAGGATTCTGTCAATGACCGCCTCGTCCGGGAGGTTGATCTCCAGCTGGGACAGGCAGTTGTGCAACCCAGATATTTTGAGTATGTGCTCACTGACAGAACTGTTTTCCTCCATCTTGCAACTATAGAACTTGTCGGAGACTTCATATCTCTTGACCCGGGCATGAGCTTGAAAAACCATTTTCAGCTCCTCGAACATCTCATATGCTCCGTGTCGCTCAAAACGCTTTTGGAGCCCCGGTTCTAAGCTATAAAGCATGCCGCACTGAACGTGGGAGTAATCATCAGCACGTGACTGCCAAGTGTTCATAACATCTTGGTTCTCTGGATTGGTGCTTCACCTAGCGGTGCTTCTAGGACATAATCTTTCTTGGCTGCTATGAGGATGATCCTCAGGTTCCGGACCCAGTCCGAATAGTTGTTGCCATCATCTTTCAGCTTGGTTTTCTCTAGGAACGCGTTGAAGTTCATGTTGACATGAGCATTGGCCATTTGATCTACAAGACATATTTTGCAAAGATTTTAGACTAAGTTCATGATAATTAAGTTCATCTAATCAAATTATTTAATGAACTCCCACTCAGATTGACATCCCTCTAGTCATCTAAGTGTTACACGATCCGAGTCGACTAGGCCGTGTCCGATCATCACGTGAGACGGACTAGTCATCATCGGCGAACATCTCCATGTTGATCGTATCTTCCATATGACTCATGTTCGACCTTTCGGTCTCTATGTTCCGAGGCCATGTCTGTACATGCTAGTCTCGTCAAGTTAACCCTAAGTGTTTTGCATGTGTAAAACTGTCTTACACCCGTTGTATGTGAGCGTAAGGATCTATCACACCCGATCATCACGTGGTGCTTCGAAACGACGAACTTTAGCAACGGCGCACAGTTAGGGGGAACACTTTCTTGAAATTATTATAAGGGATCATCTTATTTACTACCGTTGTTCTAAGTAAACAAGATGCATAAACATAATAAACATCACATGCAATTATATAATAGTGACATGATATGGTCAACATCATATAGCTCCTTTGATCTCCATCTTCGGGGCTCCATGATCATCTTCGTCACCGGCATGACACCATGATCTCCATCATCGTGTCTTCATGAAGTTGTCACGCCAACGACTACTTCTACTTCTATGGCTAACGCGTTTAGCAGTAAAGTAAAGTAATTTACATGGCGTTCTTCAATGACACGCAGGTCATACAAAAATAAAGGCAACTCCTATGGCTCCTGCCGGTTGTCATACTCATCGACATGCAAGTCGTGATTCCTATTACAAGAACATGATCTCATACATCACAATATATCATTCATCATTCATCACAACTTCTGGCCATATCACATCACATGACAATTGCTGCAAAAACAAGTTAGACGTCCTCTAATTGTTGTTGCATCTTTTACGTGGCTGCAATTGGGTTCTAGCAAGAACGTTTTCTTACCTACGAATAACCACAACGTGATATTGTCAACTTCTATTTACCGTTCATAAGGACCCTTTTCGTCAAATCCGCTCCAACTAAAGTGGGAGTGACAGACACCCGCTAGCCACCTTATGCAACTAGTGCATGTCAGTCGATGGAACCTGTCTTATGTAAGCGTACATGTAAGGTCGGTCCGGGCCGCTTCATCCCACAATACCGCTGAAGCAAAATAAGACTAGTAGCGGCAAGCAAGTTGACAAGATCTACGCCCACAACAAAATTGTGTTCTACTCGTGCAATAGAGAACTACGCATAAACCTGGCTCTGATACCACTGTTGGGGAATGTTGCAGAAAATAAAAAAATTTCCTACGGTTTCACCAAGATCCATCTATGAGTTCATCTAAGCAACGAGTGAAAGGAGAGAGATGCATCTACATACCACTTTGTAGATCGCGTGCGGAAGCGTTCAAGAGAACGGGGTTGAGGTAGTCGTTCTCGTCGTGATCTTATCACCGGAGATCCTAGCGCCGAACGGACGACACCTCTGCATTCAACACACGTACGGTCAGCGTGACGTCTCCTCCGTGTTGATCCAGAAAGGGGGAAGGAGAGGTTGATGAAGATCCAGCAGCACAACGGCGTGGTGGTGGATGCAGCAGGACTCCGGCAGGGCTTCGCCAAGCTACTGCGGGAGGAGGAAGAGGTGTAGCAGGGGGAGGGAGGCGCCAAGACACAGGGTGCGGCTGCCCTCCCTCCCCCCTCCTTTATATAGGCCCCCAGGGGGGGCGGCGGCCCTGGGAGATCTAATCTCCCAAGGGGGGCGGCGGCCAGGGGGGTGGAGTGCCCCCCAAGGCAAGTGGGGCGCGCCCCCCACCGAGGGTTTCCAACCCTAGGCGCAGGGGGCCCCCAGGGGGGTGCACCAGCCCACTAGGGTCTGGTTCCCCTCCCACTTCAGCCCACGGGGACCTCCGGGATAGGTGGCCCCACCCGGTGGACCCCCGGGACCCTTCCGGTGGTCCCGGTACAATACCGGGTGACCCCGAAACTTTCTCGATGGCCGAAACAACACTTCCTATATATAACTCTTTACCTCCGGACCATTCCGGAACTCCTCGTGACATCCGGGATCTCATTCGGGACTCCGAACAACATTCGGTTTGCTGCATACTCATATTCATACAACCCTAGCGTCACCGAACCTTAAGTGTTTAGACCCTACGGGTTCGGGAGACATGCAGACATGACCGAGATGGCTCTCCGGTCAATAACCAACAGCGGGATCTGGATACCCATGTTGGCTCCCACATACTCCTCGATGATCTCATCGGATGAACCACGATATCGAGGATTCAAACAACCCCGTATACTATTCCCTTTGTCAGACGGTATGTTACTTGCCCGAGATTCGATCGTCGGTATCCCAATACCTCGTTCAATCTCATTACCGGCAAGTCACTTTACTCGTACTGTAATGCATGATCCCGTGACCAAACACTTGGTCACTTTGAGCTCATTATGATGATGCATTACCGAGTGGGCCCAGAGATACCTCTCCGTCATACGGAGTGAAAAATCCCAGTCTCGATCCGTGTCAACCCAACAGACACTTTCGGAGATACCTGTAGTGCACCTTTATAGTCACCCAGTTATGTTGTGACGTTTGGTACACCCAAAGCACTCCTACGGTATCCGGGAATTACATGATCTCATGGTCTAAGGAAGAGATAGTTGACATTGGAAAAGCTCTAGCAAAACGAACTACACGATCTTGTGCTATGCTTAGGATTGGGTCTTGTCCATCACATCATTCTCCCAATGATATGATCGCGTTATCAACGACATCCAATGTCCATAGTCAGGAAACCATGACTATCTGTTGATCAACGAGCTAGTCAACTAGAGGCTCACTAGGGACATGTTGTGGTCTAAGTATTCACACGTGTATTACGATTTCCGGATAATGCAATTATAGCATGAATAAAAGACAACTATCATGAACAAAGAAATATAATAGTAATCCTTTTATTATTGCCTCTAGGGAATATTTCCAACAGAGTCCTCCATGGCTCTGGTATCTTCAGATTATACTCCAAGTATTCTAGAATCTTCATGTACTTCATCATGGGCTGCGCCAAAGTGGCCCAGGACGGAACCGAGTTAGGGGTCCGCGGCTGGGCCCATCAGGCCGGGAACCGACATGGTGGAAACCCCTTAGTCGGGACACTGCCAGTAGCACAAGAACCAACCTTCAAAATTGGATGCACCTCGGTCACCCCGAGTTGCACGTTGGTCGCCGGACTTGAAGCATCCCTCGAACAGTCACTAGTGCAGAACCGGCCTTTAGTGCCGGTTCGTAACGACATTTAGTGCCGGTTCGCCAACCGGCACTAAAGTGTGGGGACTAAAGGCCCCCCCTTTAGTATCGGTTCGTCACGAACCGGCGCTAAAGTGCAAACACGTGGCACGAGCCAGGCCCGGGTGCACGTAGGGCTTTAGTACCGATTGGTAACACCAATCGGTACTAAATGTTTGGGTGTTTTTTTTTAAATTTTGCTTTAGTTTTGTGTTTTCAATTTAATTTAGTGATTGTTTTACATTATAATGAGTTGTTAAATCATTACGTGAAAGTACCGCGGATTAGTTTTGACTGGAGAATCTAGCTAGCTAAGTGATCAAGTATATGCCGTATCGATATTATACTTGATCACCTAATTAGGTGATTAAGTATAATATATATGGATATGGCATATATATACTTGATCACTTAGGTAGGATCCATCCAGCTGAAACTAATCTGTGGTTTCTTTCATTAAATGATATGATAACTCATCATCATCATCATATTAATTAATATAAAAACTCTTGCATCATATCATCAACATACTGTAGCTAGCTAGCTAAAAATCATCGTAGTCGTCATTATCACTATTTAATCATCATAGTCATTACCGCTATGTAATCATCACCAACAGTAGCTTAAAGAAGAAACATTCACTTGTACCAGAAGCAAAAATATCATCGAGTTCAACATGATTGTCATGATATTATAAGCATTCATATATAACACCACAAAAGCAAATCACTCTTTGAGATTAAGTTCAGAACGAAGAACACGGACATGAAAGGACAAGTACTAAGAGCAGCATGAACTAGCTAATTAAATCACTCCTGCTAGCTACTCTCTCTCTAGTAAAATAGCATAGAACATGTATAGCTCTCCTGATTCATCATACTGGAGCATGCAGATGAACCTGTCTCCTAATCGTGGGTTGCACTTCTCATTGCTGCCCCCTAGTACTTCTCTGTGATCATTAACAATTTTCCTCCAATCTTTCACTATTAAGCATTCATCGCTTCTAGAAATCCTGAATGCATTCATGTGCAATGCAGGATATCTTGGCCGTAAGCTAACAATTGACATACGACCTTTAGTCTCGATCCCCTAAGGCACAACTGTCATTGGGAGTCCCTGTTGAAGAACATCGTATAGTACTTAATTAATATACTTAGCAATGAAAGTTTAGCAAAAAAATTATGTATGCAAAAGATGCGCTGAGGACAAATAGTAAAAATCTTACCATCATTCCTAAATAGATGTGACCGTAGTTCAATACCATCACTATTGGTCGCACGTTTTGAGTACTAACATTTCTAAGTGCAGGAAGAAATTTTGTCTTGACAGTATGAAGATCCTCAAGCCATGAAACATAATGACTTATCTCCTCACAGTTTAGTTCAGCTCCGGGACAGTTAGGTCCTGTCTACCAAGCGCCGGACATGTTTGCTTGAATGGAGATAAGTTGTCAATAGAAATTAGTTGTCAATTATTTTTGAATAAGCAATATCAAAGACAAAAATATAGTTGAGAAGAACTCACATAATGGTAGAATTGGAGTCGTCTACACATTGACCCATATGTTTCTATTACCTTCAATATCATCTTCCGGACGAATATCAAAGGTGATAACCATACCAGACTCAAATGCATAAGCCTTGCATAGTGCTTGCCAAGTTTTGCATTCAAAATAGGTGTACGTGTGTGCATTGTATACTTTGACATTGAAAGTATAACCATGCTCAGTTCAAGTAAACTCTCTTTGCCTCCATAGTTTCCATATCATTGAAACCTATCTTATCCAAGACAAAAATTCTTGCATGGCAGGCGATGCGCTAGTAAAATAGTAAAATTAAAAATTATAAGTCAGGCAAATGAAGCATATATAAGTCATGCTTAATTACGAAAATAGACTTGTCGTTGTGACTTATTGTATCGAATTCGAAGGTCTCATCCAGCTTGATGCTGAATCGCCTATCATCAACAAGGAAATTTCTGTCGCACTGGCCACGCTGGTCTTCACAGTATTCACACATAATGATTTTTTCCCGTCGTCAGACGACATTTCCTATGTTCATATTAGGCGAAACATTAAACACTTACTGATTCAATTAATTCAACTACTTCTATTAATTCATCTAAGCATTTACTAAAAATAAACTAGTTATATTAATTCAATTAGTTCAACTAAGCATTTACTAAAAATAAACTAGTTCTATTAATTCAACTAGCTCAAATAATATAACTAGTTCTATTAATTCAACTAGTTCAAATAATAATCTCATATACATACCTAAATTTTCTTACTAAAAATAAACTATTTCTATTAATTCAACTAGTTCAACTAAACATTACTAAAAATAAATTAGTTCTATTAATTCAATTAGTTCAACTAAGCATT